>NC_090366.1:6942290-7048407 GCF_035084215.1 Heptranchias perlo | reverse complement strand
TCTCCCTCCCTCCCTCCCCCCCCCTCTCCCCCTCTCTCTATCCCTCTCTCTCTCTCTCTCCCTCTCCCCTCTCTCTCTCTCTCTCTCCCTCCCCTCTCTCTCTCTCTCTCCCCTCCCCCCCCCCTCTCTCTCCCCTCCCCCCCCCCTCTCTCTCCTCTCCTCTCCCTCCCTGTTTTCTCACCTCAGTCCCGGGAAGCTGCTGCCGGAAGTCCCGCCCCCCAGTGCTGGATTGGCCGGCGGCCGCGGCCCGTGTGCCGGGAGTGGGAGTGGGTGAGGCCGCGGCCTTGCCTGGGCCTGGGCCCCGGGGACTCTCCGCTCTCCGCCCGCCGGCTCCTCACCGCCCGCTCCTTCCAACCGCCGCCCGCCGCCGCTCCCGCTCCCGCCGCACCTCGCACCATCCCGCGCTCCGATTGGCCAACGTCACCGAGCCGCCGACCAATCCGCGGGGGAACTGCAACTCCCAGCGGCCCCCGCGGCCCGGTCACCAGGCAACGCCCGCCTGGCGGGCCGCCATTGGCAGTTTGGAACACGTGGCCCGGGGCGGAGGCGGGGCCTGTGGGGGGGACCAGGGGGAGGGGTCTGGGGGGGATGCAGGTGGAGGGGTCTGTGGGGGTGGGGACCAGGGGGAGGGGTCTGGGGGGGACCAGGGGGAGGGGTCAGGGGGGGGGACCAGGGGGAGGGGTCTGGGGGGGATGCAGGTGGAGGGGTCTGGTGTGATTGGGACCAGAGGGAGGTGTCTGGGGGGGACCAGGGGGAGGGGTCTGGGGGGGACCAGGGGGAGGGGTCTGGGGGGGTGGGGACCAGGGGGAGGGGTCTGTGGGGGTGGGGACCAGGGGGAGGGGTCTGGGGGGGATGCAGGTGGAGGGGTCTGGTGTGATTGGGACCAGGGGAGGTGTCTGGGGGGGGACCAGGGGGAGGGGTCTGTGGGGGTGGGGACCAGGGGGAGGGGTCTGGGGGGGATGCAGGTGGAGGGGTCTGGTGTGATTGGGACCAGAGGGAGGTGTCTGGGGGGGACCAGGGGGAGGGGTCTGGGGGGGACCAGGGGGAGGGGTCTGGTGTGATTGGGACCAGGGGAGGTGTCTGGGGGGGACCAGGGGGAGGGGTCTGTGGGGGTGGGGACCAGGGGGAGGGGTCTGGTGTGATTGGGACCAGGGGGAGGTGTCTGGGGGGGACCAGGGGGAGGGGTCTGTGGGGGTGGGGACCAGGGGGAGGGGTCTGGTGTGATTGGGACCAGAGGGAGGTGTCTGGGGGGGACCAGGGGGAGGGGTCTGGGGGGGGACCAGGGGGAGGGGTCTGGTGTGATTGGGACCAGGGGAGGTGTCTGGGGGGGATCAGGGGGAGGGGTCTGTGGGGGTGGGGACCAGGGGGAGGGGTCTGGTGTGATTGGGACCAGAGGGAGGTGTCTCTGGGAGGATTATCACCAGAGGGAGCAGCCTGGGGGTCACCAATGAGGAGTCTGCGAGATGTCTTCGGTCTTCCCAATATTTAGTTGGAGGATATTTCGACTCATCGAGGATTGGATGTTGGACCAGCAGTGGGGCAGTGGAGGGGTTGAAAGGGATGGTGGAGGGGTAGAGGCGGCTGTCTCCGGTGTACTTGTCTGCAGATGATGTTGCCAAGAGGCAGCGTGTAGATGAGGAAGAGGAGGGGGCCAAGGATCGACTCCTGGGGACTCCCGAGGTGATTGTGATGAGGAGGGAAGATGTCCGCGGACCTTGGAGAGCAAAGGGAGGTTGGAGAGGGAGGCGGCGGTTTGCAAGGACAGAGGGGTAGGAGGTAGGTTTTTTGAGGAGAGGGTGATGACAGGGACAACACCTGAAGAGAGGAAGCCAATGACAGAGAGACTCTGGCTACGATTGGAGAGGTGGGAGTGGAACGCGGAGGAAAAGTGTGGCATAACTGAAAGTGTTTGATGCTAAAAACCAGGGGTACTTCAAGATACCACCGTGAGGACAAAGGATTTTTGTCAGTTCGCCATTCACATTGATGGCTGGAGCTGGGACCATGGGAGATGGACATTCACCTGTCAGAGGTATTGTCAGCAACTAAGGGAATTTCTGTAACAAGGTGTGGCATCCACTGGTTAATAAGGAATTTACTTTGAGAATCAACGGTTGCTTTTGACACAAAAGATTAGGGAGATGAAAAGGAGAGATGTTAGTCAGAGAAAATACAAGAGAAGCCAGAGGTTCCAGGAGTCCCGAGAAGAGCAGTGAGTTAACTGTGACCAGGAGAGGCGATCGACCAGAAGATGTCTGATTTCATCGACTACCTGCAGACTTTGCACAGTTCTGGTCACCGTATATAGAGGCACTGGGGAAGGTGCAACAAAAGATTTGTAGGGATGATACCAGAACTGAGAGATTATAACTATCAGGAAAGGCTGAACGGGCTGGGGCTCTTTTCTCTGGAAAAGAGAAGGCTGAGGGGTGACCTGATAGAGGTCTTTAAAATGGTGAAGGGGTTCGATAGGGTAGATATAGAGCAGATGTTTCCACTTGTGGGGGAGACCAGAACAAGGGGCCATAAATATAAGATAGTCACTGATAAATCCAATAGGGAATTCAGGAGAAACTTCTTTACCCAGAGAGTGGTGAGAATGTGGAACTCGCTCCCACAGGGAGTAGTCGAGGTGAATAACGTCGATGGATTTTAGAGGAAGCTGGATAAACACATGGCCTCCTACTGTGCTGTAACATACTATGATACATGAGGGAGAAAGGAATAGAAGGACATGCCGATGGGGTGAGATGAAGTAGGGAGGGAGGAGGCTCGTGTGGAGCAAAAAACACCGGCATGGACCAGATGGGCCGAATGGCCTGTCTCTGTGCTGTGCACCTCAGAGAGAAGCAAAGCCATCAACCTCACAACATGGAATCGGAAGGACGAGGCTGTATAAAATATGCAAATCACTGCTGAAGCTGTGAGGTTACCAGCAATAAACTTAACTAACTAGCCATTCAACAGCCGGTTATTCAGAAGTATTGTCAGCTATATAGAGTTTAACGTAGACTAACTTCATCAGCCCTGGACGTAGAGCTCGATATCAGTGTGAAATAATTGGTACTGAATTACTTAAACTGTTAGTTAATAATACCCAAGTGCCTTGAGTACTCTTACTGTTTATTGCTAACATGCTGCTAATTATATCAAATGTGTTAATGAACAAATATTAATTCCTGATTTCATGGTCTGACTTTGTCTGGAGAGGAAAGGGAGGTTGGAGATGGGGCTGTGGTTTGCAAGGACAGAGGGGTTATAGGTGGGTTTTTTGAGGAGATTTGAAGGGGAGATGGACAGTACCTGAGGAGAGGGAACCATTAATAATATCAGCTAACATGGGGGCCAGGAAGGGAAGTTGGGTGGTCAGCAGTTTGATGGAATCACGTTGAGGGAGCAGGAGCATGAGATGAATTTGGAGCAGGTATAGGAGGAGATGAGAGAGAAACTGGGTTCAGGCAGTGTCGGGGGTGGGGTGGTGGTGGTGGGGAGCAGGGGAGGTGTGGGCTTGGTGGGAAGGGGCCAGCAGCAGAGGCAGCTGAACTGATGGACTCAATTCTGGTGAAAAGAAATGCACGAGCTCTTGTTGGAGGCGGGGAGAGGGGTTTAAGGAGGCAGTTTGGGAGGTGACAACATGTTCAAGGACAGTGGCGGGGAAATGAAGGTTGGAGATGGGGCGATAGTTTGCGAGGGCAGAGGGGTCAAGGATGGGTTTTTGAGAAGGGAGGGGGTGAATATAAGCCGGGGCCTCCAGAATGATCCTAAGAGTAGTGAGAGGTTTTGTCTGGGGAGAGTGAGGCCCAGTGGAGCTTGATGGATGGTGAACCAGTCGTGCACCAGATACGTTGAAGTCTATTCTTCGTGGACTCGAGATGATGAAACACAAGCCATACCGGAAGGAATGGCCAGGGTGGGAGACAGTGAAGGTTTTACTGGGGACAAGGGCAGCAAAGGTAGAGGTGAGCGATTGGTTAAGCAGATCAACAGAAGTATCATGGGCGGAGGGTCAAAAGTTAGGTAGTTGGGAAGTGGGAAGGAGATGGGATTGGAAGGTGGGAGAGGAATGTGGGTGGTGAGGGATAAACGGAAATGGTCAGACACGGCCTTCGTTGTGACCAAGACCACCGAAGTAGAGAGTCCTCGAGAGATGGTAAGGTCATGGGTTGGCCATCAATATGAGTAGTAGAGTTTATATCAGATGAGAGGTTTAGGGAGGTCAGTGAATTCAGAGGAGAGAGGGGAAGGGGAGCTCAAATGAAGATTGAAAACACTGAGTCACTCAGTGCAGAGCCTGAGGGACAAATAATCCCAATGAGATGGGTCGATACTCCCAGTGAGATGGATCGATACTCCCAGTGAGATGGGTCGATACTCCCAGTGAGATGGGTCGATACTCCCAATGAGATGGGTCGATACTCCCACTGAGAACGGATTGATACTCCCAGTGAGATGGGTCGATACTCCCAGTGAGATGGGTCGATACTCCCAGTGAGATGGGTCGATACTCCCACTGGGATCCAAGGTGAGGTAGCCAATTGGATACAAAATTGGCTTGACGACAGAAGACAGAGGGTGGTTGTAGAGGGTTGTTTTTCAAACTGGATGCCTGTGTCCAGCGGTGTGCCTCAGGGATCGGTGCTGGGTCCGCTGTTATTTGTTATTTATATCAATGATTTGGATGAGAATTTAGGAGGCATGGTTAGTAAGTTTGCAGATGACACCAAGATTGGTGGCATTGTGGACAGTGAAGAAGGTTATCTAGGATTGCAACGGGATCTTGATCAATTGGGCCAGTGGGCCGATGAATGGCAGATGGAGTTTAATTTAGATAAATGTGAGGTGATGCATTTTGGTAGATCGAATCGGGCCAGGACCTACTCCGTTAATGGTAGGGCGTTGGGGAGAGTTATAGAACAAAGAGATCTAGGAGTACAGATTCATAGCTCCTTGAAAGTGGAGTCACAGGTGGATAGGGTGGTGAAGAAGGCATTCGGCATGCTTGGTTTCATTGGTCAGAACATTGAATGCAGGAGTTGGGATGTCTTGTTGAAGTTGTACAGGGCATTGGTGAGGCCACACTTGGAGTACTGTGTACAGTTCTGGTCACCCTATTATAGAAAGGATATTATTAAACTAGAAAGAGTGCAGAAAAGATTTACTAGGATGCTACCGGGACTTGATGGTTTGACTTACAGGGAGAGGTTAGACAGACTGGAACTTTTTTCCCTGGAGAGTAGGAGGTTAAGGGGTGATCTTATAGAAGTCTATAAAATAATGAGGGGCATAGATAAGGTCGATAGTCAAAATCTTTTCCCAAAGGTAGGGGAGTCTATAACGAGGGGGCATAGATTTAAGGTGAGAGGGGAGAGATACAAAAGGGTCCAGAGGGGCAATTTTTTCACTCAAAGGGTGGTGAGTGTCTGGAACGAGCTGCCAGAGGCAGTAGTAGAGGCGGGTACAATTTTGTCTTTTAAAAAGCATTTGGACAGTTACATGGGTAAGATGGGTAAAGAGGGATATGGGCCAAGTGCAGGCAATTGGGACTAGCTTAGTGGTATAAACTGGGCGACATGGACATGTTGGGCCGAAGGGCCTGTTTCCATGTTGTAACTTCTATGATTCTATGATTCTATGATACTCCCACTGAGAACGGATTGATATTCCCACTGAGAATGGATTGATACTCCCAGTGAAATGGTTCAATACTCCCATTGAGATGGGTCGATACTCCCAGTGAGATGGGTCGATACTCCCAGTGAGAATGGACTGATGCTCCCAGTGAGATCGAACGGATACTCCCAGTGAGATGGGCCGATGCTCCCAGTGAGATGGGATCAATATTCCAGTGTGATGGGACTGATACTCCCAGTGAGATGGGACTGATACTCCCAGTGAGATGGGACTGATACTCCCAGTGCGATTGGACTGATACACCCAGTGAGATGGGACTGATACTCCCAGTTAGATGGGCTGATATTCCCAGTGAGAAGGGGCTGATATTCCCAGTGAGATGGGACCGATGCTCCCAGTGAGATGGGATCAATATTCCAGTGTGATGGGACTGATACTCCCAGTGAGATGGGACTGATACTCCCAGTGCGATTGGACTGATACTCCCAGTGAGATGGCACTGATACTCCCAGTTAGATGGGCTGATATTCCCAGTGAGAAGGGGCTGATATTCCCAGTGAGATGGGACCGATGCTCCCAGTGAGATCGAATTGATACTCCCAGTGAGATGGTGCTGATATTCCCAGTGAGATGAAGTCAATAATGCCAGTGAGACGAGGCCCAATACTCCAACACAGATGGGACCGATACTTCCTTCGATTTTGGACCATTACCCACATTGAGGTGGGCATATAGTCCCAGTGAGATTAGTCCATTACTCTCAGTGAGATGGGATCGATAGTCCAATGTGATGGGACTGATATTCCCAGTGTGACGGGGCTGATACTCCCAGTGAGATGGGACTGATACTCCCAGTGAGATGGGACTGATACTCCCAGTGAGATGGGACTGATACTCCCAGTGAGATGGGACTGATACTCCCAATGTGACGGGGCTGATACTCCCAGTGAGATGGGACTGATACTCCCAGTGAGGTGGGACTGATACTCCCAGTGAGATGGGACTGATACTCCCAGTGAGGTGGGACAGATACTCCCAGTGAGATGGGACTGATACTCCCAGTGAGATGGGCTGATACTCCCAGTGAGATGGGACAGATACTCCCAGTGAGATGGGATCGATAGTCCAGTGTGATGGGACTGATACTCCCAGTGAGATGGGACTGATACTCCCAGTGAGATGGGACTGATACTCCCAGTGAGATGGGACTGATACTCCCACTGAGAATGGACTGATACTCCCAGTGAGATGGGCCGATGCTCCCAGTGAGATCGGACCGAAGCTCCCAGTGAGATCGAACGGATACTCCCAGTGAGATGGTGCTGATATTCCCAGTGAGATGAAGTCGATAATGCCAGTGAGACGAGGCCCAATACTCCAACACAGATGGGACTGATATTTCCTTCGATTTTGGACCATTACCCACAGTGAGATGGGCATATACTCCCAGTGAGATTAGTCCATTACTCTCAGTGAGATGGGATCAATATTCCAGTGTGATGGGATCGATATTCCAGTGTGATGGGACTGATACTCCCAGTGAGATGGGACTGATACTCCCAGTGCGATTGGACTGATACACCCAGTGAGATGGCACTGATACTCCCAGTTAGATAGGCTGATATTCCCAGTGAGAAGGGGCTGATATTCCCAGTGAGATGGGACCGATGCTCCCAGTGAGATCGAATTGATACTCCCAGTGAGATGGTGCTGATATTCCCACTGAGAAGAAGTGGATAATGCCAGTGAGATGAGGCCCAATACTCCAACACAGATGGGACCGATACTTCCTTCGATTTTGGACCATTACCCACATTGAGGTGGGCATATAGTCCCAGTGAGATTAGTCCATTACTCTCAGTGAGATGGGATCGATAGTCCAGTGTGATGGGACTGATATTCCCAGTGTGACGGGACTGATACTCCCAGTGTAATGGGACTGATACTCCCAGTGAGATGGGACTGATACTCCCAGTGAGATGGGACTGATACTCCCAGTGAGATGGGACTGATACTCCCAGTGAGATGGGACTGATACTCCCAGTGAGGTGGGACTGATACTCCCAGTGAGGTGGGACAGATACTCCCAGTGAGATGGGACTGATACTCCCAGTGAGATGGGCTGCTACTCCCAGTGAGATGGGACAGATACTCCCAATGTGATGGGACTGATACTCCCAGTGAGATGGGACAGATACTCCCAGTGAGATGGGATCGATAGTCCAGTGTGATGGGACTGATACTCCCAGTGAAATGGGACTGATAATCCCAGTGAGATGGGACAGATACTCCCAGTGAGATGGGACTGATACTCCCAGTGAGGTGGGACTGATACTCCCAGTGAGATGGGACTGATACTCCCAGTGAGGTGGGACAGATACTCCCAGTGAGATGGGACTGATACTCCCAGTGAGATGGGCTGATACTCCCAGTGAGATGGGACAGATACTCCCAGTGAGATGGGATCGATAGTCCAGTGTGATGGGACTGATAATCCCAGTGAAATGGGACTGATAATCCCAGTGAAATGGGACTGATACTCCCAGTGAGATGGGACTGATACTCCCAGTGAGATGGGACTGATACTCCCAGTGAGATGGGACTGATACTCCCAGTGAGGTGGGACAGATACTCCCAGTGAGGTGGGACTGATACTACCAGTGAGGTGGGACAGATACTCCCAGTGAGGTGGGACTGATACTCCCAGTGAGATGGGACTGATACTCCCAGTGAGATGGGACTGATACTCCCAGTGAGGTGGGACTGATACTCCCAGTGAGATGGGACTGATACTCCCAGTGTGATGGGACTGATACTCCCAGTGAGATGGGACTGATACTCCCAGTGAGATGGGACTGATACTCCCAGTGAGATGGGACTGATACTCCCAGTGAGGTGGGACAGATACTCCCAGTGAGATGGGACTGATACTCCCAGTGAGATGGGACTGATACTCCCAGTGAGATGGGACTGATACTCCCAATGTGATGGGACTGATACTCCCAGTGAGGTGGGACTGATACTCCCAGTGAGATGGGACTGATACTCCCAGTGAGATGGGACTGATACTCCCAATGTGATGGGACTGATACTCCCCGTGAGGTGGGACTGATACTCCCAGTGAGGTGGGACTGATACTCCCAGTGAGATGGGACAGATACCCCCAGTGAGATGGGACTGATACTCCCAGTGAGATGAGTTTGAAGTTGTGTTCCAGCTGTACAGAGCTCTAGTTAGAGCCCATCTGGAGAACTGCATTCAGTTCTGGGCACCGCACCTCAGGAAGGATATACTGGCCTTGGAGGGGGTACAGCGCAGATTCACCAGAATGATACCGGGGCTAAAAGGGTTAAATTATGAGGACAGGTTGCACAGACTGGGCTTGTATTCCCTCGAGTGTAGAAGATTAAGGGGTGATCTAATCGAGGTGTTGAAGATGATTAAAGGATTCGAAACTATTTCCTCTGGTGGGGGGAGTCCAGAACAAGGGGGCATAACCTTAAAATTAGAGCCGGGCCGTTCAGGGGTGATGTCAGGAAGCACTTCTTCACACAAAGGGGAGTGGGAATCTGGAACTCTCTCCCCCAAAAAGCTGTATTTCTGCGAGTTAATTGGAAATTTCAAAACTGAGATCGATCGAGTTTTGTTGGGTCAGGGTATCAGTGGACATGCAGCAAAGGAAGGCAGATGGAGTTGAGGCGCAGATCAGCCATGATCTGATGGAATGGCGGAACAGGCTCGAGGGGCTGAATGGCCCCTGTTCCTGTTCCTGTGCTCTTTCTCCTCCTGCTTTGCTCTGTCCATGGGGAAAGGGATGTAGATGTTCCTCCTGGTGTAAAGAGCCTCGGTGACGTCCCTGAGACAGTGGCAGATTGTGAGATGGCATCTACTGCAGCCTGGAAGGAGCCTGTGGCATAAAAGTTAAGGGCCACGGTGACCCCGACAGCCACAGGCAGTACTTTCCGTGCCCCCGGTGTGAGGCTCGTGTTGTGTCTGCAGCAAGTGACAGAGCAGAGGGACAGTCTCCTTGGTGAGGCAAAGACGCCTCAGACATTGCTCCTCAGTGGACTTGAGACAGACCTGCTCCCTGAAGACCCGCTGTGGGTATGGCCCCTTGTCCAGTGCCCTCCTCCCTCTTGTCCCAGCTGCTCCTGCTCTCTCCTGACTCCCTTGCTGCTCCCCCTCCTCCCGCAGCTCCGAAGGCAGCCCTACCAGACCACCGATGCCTGCAGCACCGCTGTTTATAAGGCAGCTACAAACAGTGACGTACCAGAGAAATCCTCTTCTTAAGCATCAAACTGAAGTTTCCAGAGACAGAAACTCCCAGAAGTTAACCAGCAGCCTGAAAGGACAAACCAGCAACTGACCTGCACGTAGTGGATGAGCCCCTTATGTGGCGTTGGTGAATCATAGAATCATAAAAAGGTTACAGCACGGAAGGAGGCCATTCGGCCCATCGAGTCCGCACCGGCTCTATGCAAGAGCAATCCAGCTAGTCCCACTCCCCCGCCCTATCCCCGTAGCCCTGCAAATGTTTTACTTTCAAGTACTTATCCAGTTCCCTTTTGAAGGCCATGATTGAATCTGCCTCCACCACCCCCTCGGGCAGTGCATTCCAGATCCTAACCACTCGCTGTGTGAAAAAGTTTTTCCTCATGTCACCTTTGGTTCTTTTGCCAATCACCTTAAATCTACATCCTCTGGTTCTTGACCCTTCCGCCAATGGGAACAGTTTCTCTCTATCTACTCTGTCCAGACCCTTCGTGATTTTGAAAGACCTTCGTGAAGGGTCCTTGCAGCCTGTTACCACCATGAGTTGCGAGTTTATCACAGGGTGAGTCAGGCCCTGGGAGAGACCAATATCACAAGTGTCCTGCAACTAGCATAGGACCCTAATTTAAATATTATAGTCAGCCACTTAATAGTTCTGGCGTGTGCCCTGGGCGCCTGCGGAGCAGCCCGATCCAATGTGGCAGGAGACGCACTTCCGGCTTGGAATGAGTGTGCCACGCCCGCCATATTGGATGCCAAGGCGCCTGTTTTGCACCTGAAAAACGGGTGCAACACCATTGAATTTGTACACAGAAACAGAAACACCTAAGTTTGGGCAATATCGGATCAAGCGGCCTTTATACACCCGTCCGATTGATGTCAATGGGAAGGAAAGTCGAGCAGCTGTATAATGGGCGGCGAATTCCATATCACTCGTTTTCTACCATCACCCAAACGTAAAGCTCCCAGGGGGTTAAATTGGATACGGCCCAATGCTGGGCGCGGGGGTCGTGAGATTCGTGCTGCCTCCTCACTTACCGTATTGTGGCGCAGCAGCCAGGCCTGTTTGCAATGTTCACACCAGCTTTGCACTTCTCACCAGTTGCTCACACCTCTTAAAGGGAGCCTGCACCTCTTATTTGCTAAATATAAGATATGGGTGTGCATGGAGTCTGAACGGAGATCAGACATCGCACACGTAAAACACAGGTGCAGGTCCCATCCCTATGTTTACAAACTGTTGAATTATGTTTAAACATTGAAGGTTGCGCACCACTAAATCCCACATCCTCCAATCTGCACTCCAGACCTCACCAATCTGCCGATCTGAGTTTGCACCGGGCCTGCGGGAGAGCGTGCACCAAGGTGGCCCTTTAATTCGGGCCTGTCAAATCGACGGTGAACCAATGGGAGCAAGTTCATAATTTCCTGGTTTTAATGCGCATTCATGAACTTACTCCATGGATTCACCGGTGGTCGGAGAGGACGCCATTATGGAACAGCGTCTATGGAACAGCGTCCTTGGGTGAGTAATCTCTGGGCCATCGTGTTTCAATGAGAATCCCCTCTCGTTCTTCTAAACTCCAGAGACTATAGGTCCATCGGACTCCATCTCTCCTCATAGGACAACCCTCTCATCCCAGGAATCAATCTAGTGAACCTTCATTGCACCCCCTCTAAGGCAAGTATATCCTTCCTTGGGTAAGGAGACCAACACTGTACATTGTACTCCAGGTGTGGTCTCACTAAAGCCCTGTACAATTGTGGCAACAGTCTCTTATGTGGATCCTTGTCAAATGCCTTCTGGAAGTCCGTATAAAAACCATCCATCGACACTCCCTCATCTACCACCTTAGTTACCTCCTGAAAAAATTCAACTAGGTTCATTAGACCTGACTTACCCTTTACAAATCCATGCCCACTCTCTCTGATCAGCTCAAATTTGCCTAAATGCTCAGTCACTCTGTCCCTAACAACAGATTCCAGTAACTGCCCCACAACTGACATTGGACTAATAGGCCTATAATTTCCTAGTTTATCTCTTGCACCTTCTTAAACAAGGGAATGACATTGGCAATTTTCCAATCATAGCATCATGGTAGGAACAGCACAAGAGAAGGCCATTCGGCCCATCGTGCCTGTGTTGGCTCTTTGAAAGAGCTATCCAATTAGTCCCACTCCCCTGCTCTTTCCCCATAGACCTGTAAAATTATTTTCCTTCAAGTATTTATCCAATTCCCTTTTGAAAGTTATTATTGAATCTGCTTCCACCGCCCTTTCAGGCAGTGCATTCCAGATCATCACAACTCGCTGCGTAAAAAAATGTTTCCTCATTTCGTCTCTGGCTCTTTTGTCAATCACCTTAAATCTGTGTCCTCTGGTTACCGACCCTTCTGCCACTGGAAACAGTTTCTCCTTATTTACTCTATCAAAACCTTTCATTACTTTGAACACTTCTATCAAATCTCCCCTTAACTTTCTCTGCTCTAAGGAGAACAATCCCAGCTTCTCCAGTCTCTCCACATAACTGAAGTCCCTCATCCCTGGCACCATTCTAGTAAATCTCCTCTGCACCCTCTCTAAGGCGCTGACATCCTTCCTAAAGTGCGGTGCCCAGAATTGAACACAATACTCCAGCTGAGGCCTAACCAGTGTTTTATAAAGGTTTAGCATAACTTCCTTGCTTTTGTACTCTGTGCCTCTATTAATAAAGCCCAGGATCCCATATGCTTTTTTAACAGCCTTCTCAACTTGTCCTGCCACCTTCAAAGATTTGTGTACATACACCCCCAGGTCTCTCTGTTCCTGCATTCCCTTTAAAATTGTACCATTTAGTTTATATTGCCTGTCCTCATTCTTCCTACCAAAATGCATCACTTCACACCTCTCTGAATTAAATTTCATCTGCCATGTGTCTGCCCATTTCACCAGTCTGTCTCTGTCCTCCTGAAGTCTTTTACTATCCTCCACATTGTTTACTACATTTCCGAGTTTCGTGTCATCTGCAAACTTTGAAATTATACCCTCTATACCCAAGTCTAGATCATTAATATATGTTAAAAAGAGCAGTGGTCCTAATACTGACCCCGGGGAGTCACCACTGTATATTTCCCTCCAGTCTGAAAAACAACCGTTCACCACTACTCTCTGCTTTCTGTCCTTTAGCCTATTTTGTATCCACTCTGCCACTGTCCCTTTAATCCCATGGGGTTTAATTTTAATAACAAGTCGATTATGTGGTACTTTATCAAATGTCTTTTGAAAGTCCTGCAAGGTGAATTTAAGGAGTTAGGAGATAAATTAAAAAGCAGAACATCAAAGGTAGTGATCTCAGGATTACTACCAATGCCACGTGCTAGTGAGTGTAGGAACAGGAGAATAGACAGGATGAATGCGTGGCTGCAGGGATGGTGTAGGAGGGAGGGATTTAGACTCCTGGGACATTGGGACCGGTTCTGGGGAAGGTGGGACCTGTACAAGCGTGACGGGTTACACCCGAGCAGGACCGGGACCGATGTCCTCGCGGGGGTGTTTGCTAGTGCTGTTGGGGAAGGTTTAAACTGGAGTGGCAGGGGGATGGGAACCTGAGCGGGGAGTCAGAAGGGAATAAAGTTGAGAGCAGCAAGAGAGGGGAAGACCCAGGGGAAATCTACAATACAAATAGTACAAACAATTGTTCAAAAACAAGTGAAAGGGAACAGCGTAGAGCAGCGGAAAAAAAGTGTACTTTAGGCACGACAGATAAAATAAAAACTAGAAGGCGTAAGGCGATTAACCCAGCATCAAAGCTGAAGGTCAGACTAGGGTGTGTGGCCCAACTAAGAGTTCTATGCACAAATGCATGGAGTATAAGGAATAAATTAAATGAACTACAGGTTCAAATTCGAATTGGAGGGTATGACATGATAGCTATTACTGAGACATGGCTGCAGGATGGTCATGATTGGGAACTAAATATACCGGGTTATAAGGTCTACAGGAGAGAGAGGGAAAATGGAAGAGAGAGAGGAGTAGCCTTAGTGATTAGAGATGAAATCACTTCAATGACAAAGGAGGATATAACGAGAGGTAAACAGCCAACAGAGACCTTATGGGTTGAATTGAGAAATAGGAAAGGATCTAAGACTATAGTGGGAGTTGTGTATAGGACCCCTGGCAGCAGCTCTGAAGTGCTA
This sequence comes from Heptranchias perlo, assembly GCF_035084215.1. NCBI lineage: Eukaryota > Metazoa > Chordata > Chondrichthyes > Hexanchiformes > Hexanchidae > Heptranchias > Heptranchias perlo. The sequence goes on along the minus strand of NC_090366.1, from coordinate 7,034,329 downwards.
GATTGTATAAATGCAGAGATTAGACAAGCGTGTAACAAAGGCATAGTGGACTTAATGGGGGACTTTAACCTTCACATAGATTGGGAAAAGCAGACTAGCAACTGTCAGAAAGGTAGTGAATTTCTTGAGTGTGTCCGGGATAGTTTTCTACAGCAGTATGTCCGAGAGGCAACAAGGGGGCAAGCCATACTAGATTTAGTAATGAGTAATGAACCAGATTTAGTTAACAGCTTAACTGTGCATGAACATCTATCCAATAGTGATCATAACATGATCGAGTTCAATGTAGTGTTTGAAAGGGAAAAAAGTGAATCAGCTGCTAAGATTCTAGACTTGGGTAAGGCTGACTTCAATGGGATGAGACAGAGACTGTCCACAGTAAACTGGGCAAATCTGTTAATGGGTAAAACAACTGATGATCAGTGGGAAATGTTTAAAGAAACATTTAATGAGATACAGAACCGGTTTATACCCCTGAGGAGCAAGAACTCTACTTGCCAAAAAAAGAGCCATGGACAACTAAAGAGGTAAGGGACAGTATAAGACGTAAGGAAAGGGCATACAAAAAGACAAAAAATGGCACAGATCCTGGCGAATAGGAAAGATACAAAGATCAACAAAGGGTCACAAAACAGATAGTAAGAGCTACAAAAAGAGAGTATGAAAAGAAACTTGCAAGGGATATCAAAACCAATACGAAGAACTTTTATAGTTATATTAGGGAAAAGAGGGTGGTCAGGAGCAGTGTTGGCCCCTTAAAAACTGAAAGTGGGGATATTGTCACTGACAATGGGGAAATGGCAGACATGTTGAATAATTACTTTGCGTCAGTACTTACAGTAGAAAAAGAGGATAGCATGCCGGAAATCCTAAGAAAACTTATATTGAATCGGGGACAGGGACTCGATAAAATTAACATAGGTAAAGCAACAGTAATGAAGAAAATGATAGCACTAAAGAGTGACAAATCCCCAGGACCAGATGGTTTCCATCCCAGGGTTTTAAAGGAAGTAGGTGAGCACATTGCAGATGCCCGAACTATAATCTTTCAAAGTTCTCTAGATTCAGGAACTGTCCCTCTGGATTGGAAAATTGCACATGTCACTCGGCTTTTTAAGAAAGGAGAGAGAGGGAAACCAGGGAATTATAGACCAGTTAGCCTAACATCTGTTGTGGGGAAATTGCTGGAGTCTATAATTAAGGATTGGGTGACTGAACACCTTGAGAATTTTCAGTTAATCTGAGAGAGCCAGCATGGATTTGTGAAAGGTAAGTCGTGCCTGACAAACCTGATTGAATTTTTTGAAGAGGTGACTAAAGTAGTGGACAGGGGAATGTCAATGGATGTTATTTATATGGACTTCCAGAAGGCATTTGATAAGGTCCCACATAAGAGACTGTTAGCTAAGATAGAAGCCCATGGAATCGAGGGAAAAGTACAGGCTTGGTTAGGAAGTTGGCTGAGCGAAAGGCGACAGAGAGTAGGGATAATGGGTAGGTACTCACATTGGCAGGATGTGACCAGTGGAGTCCCGCAGGGATCTGTCTTGGGGCCTCAATTATTCACAATATTTATTAACGACTTAGATGAAGGCCTAGAAAGTCTCATATCTAAGTTTGCCGATGACACAAAGATTGGTTATTGTAAACAATTTTACAACACCAAGTTATAGTCCAACAAATTTATTTTAAATTCCACAAGCTTTTGGAGGCTTCCTCCTTCCTCAGGTGAATAGTGTTCACCTGAGTGAATAGTGTCCACACTATTCACCTGAGGAAGGAGGAAGCCTCCGAAAGCTTGTGGAATTTAAAATAAATTTGTTGGACGATAACTTGGTGTTGTAAAATTGTTTACAATTGTCAACCCCAGTCCATCACCGGCATCTCCACAACAAAGATTGGTGGCATTGTAAGCAGTGTAGATGAAAACATAAAATTACAAAGCGATATTGATAGATTAGGTGAATGGGCAAAACTGTGGCAAATGGATTTCAATGTAGACAAATGTGAGGTCATCCACTTTGGATCAAAAAAGGATAGAACAGGGTACTATCTAAATGGTAAAAAGTTAAAAACATTGGATGTCCAAAGGGACTTAGGGGTTCAGGTACATAGATCATTGAAGTGTCACAACAGGTGCAGAAAATAATCAAAAAGGCTAATGGAATGCTGGCCTTTATATCTAGAGGACTAGAGTACAAGGGGGCAGAAGTTATGCTGCAGCTATACAAAACCCTGGTTAGACCGCACCTGGAGTACTGTGAGCAGTTCTGGGCACCGCACCTTCGGAAGGACATATTGGCCTTGGAGGGAGTGCAGCGTAGGTTTACTAGAATGATACCCGGACTTCAAGGGTTAAGTTACGAGGAGAGATTACACAAATTTGGGTTGTATTCTTTAGAGTTTCGAAGGTTAAAGGGTGATCTGATCGAAGTTTATAAGATATTAAGGGGAACAGATAGGGTGGATAGAGAGAAACTATTTCCGCTGGTTGGGGATTCTAGGAGTAGGGGACACAGTCTAAAAATTAGAGCCAGACCTTTCAGGAGTGAGATTAGAAAACATTTCTGCACACAAAGGGTTGTAGAAGTTTGGAACTCTCTTCCGCAAACGGCAATTGATACTAGCTCAATTGCTAAATTTAAATCTGAGATAGATAGCTTTTTGGCAACCAAAGGTATTAAGGGATATGGGCCAAAGGCAGGTATATGGAGTTAGATCACAGATCCGCCACGATCTTATCAAATGGCGGAGCAGGCACGAGGGGCTGAATGGCCTACTCCTGTTCCTATGTTCCTATGTTTCCTATACACAACATCAACCGCACTACCCTCATCAACCCTCTCCGTTACTTCCTCAAAGAACTCAATCAAGTAAGTCAAACATGATTTTCCTTTAATAAATCAGTGTGATTTTCATTTATTAACCCAGACTTTTCCAAGTGCCAATTAATTTTGTCCTGGATTATTGTCTCTAAAAGTTTCCCCGTCACCAACGTTAGACTGACTGGCCTGTAATTGCCGGGTTTATCCCTCTCCCCTTTTTTGAACAGGGGTGTAACATTTGCAATCCTCCAGTCCTCCGGCACCATCCCCATATCTAAGGAGGATTGGAAGATTGTGGCCAGAGCCTCCGCAATTTCCACCCTTACTTCCCTCAGTAACCCAGGATACATCCCACCTGGACCGGGTGACTTTTCTACTTTGAGTACTGCCAATCTTTTAAGTACCTCCTCTTTATCTATTTTTATCCTCTCCACTATCACTACTACCTCCTCCTTTACTGCTACAATGACGGCATCCTCTTCTCTAGTGAAGACCGATGTGAAGTATTCATTCAGTACCTCAGACATGCCCTCTGCCTCCACAAGAAGATCTCCTTTTTCGTTTCTAATCGGTCCCACCCTTCCTTTGATGACCCTTTTACTATTTATATATTTATAAAAGACTTTTGGTTCCCTTTTATGCTACCCACTAATCTATTCTCAAACTCTCTCTTTGCCCTTCTTATTCCCTTTTTTTGATCTCCTCTGTACTTTCTGTATTCAGTCTGGTTCTCCACTGAATTATAAACCTTACATTCGTCATAAGCCTCCTTTATCTTTTTCATTTTAATCTCTATATCTTTAGTCATCCAGGGAGCTCTAGATTTGGATGCCCTTCCTTTCCCGATCGGAGAGATGTGTCGACTCTGTACCCGGACCATCTCCTCCTTGAAGGCCTCCCATTGTTCAATTACCGTTTTGCCTGCCAATTTTTGATTCCAATCCACCTGGGCAAGATCCCTTTTTAACTCACTGAAATTTGCCCTCCTCCAGTTAAGTATTTTCACATTTGATTGTTCCTTGTCCTTTTACATAACTATTCTGAACCTGATGATATTATGATCATTGTTCCCCAAATGCTCCCCCACTGAAATATGCTCCACCTGCCCCACTTCATTTCCCAGAAGTAGATCCAGCACTGTTTCCTTCCTGGTTGGGCTGGAAGCACACTGTTCCAGAAAGTTCTCTTGAACACACTTCAGGAATTCCTCCCCCTCTTTGCCCTTTGCCCTGTTACTATCCCAGTCTATATTGGGATAATTGAAGTTCCCCATTATCACCACTCTATAGTTCTTGCATCTTTCTGTAATTTGCATGAAAATTTGCTCCTCTATCTCTTTCCCACTGTTTGGTGGCCTATAGTCTACACCCAGTCGTGTAACAGCTCTTCTATTGTTCCTTAATTCTGACCAAATAAGATTCTGACTTTGACCCCTCAACTACATCATCCCTTTCCAGTGCTATAATAGTTTCTTTGATCAATACTGCCACCTCCCTCCCTCCTTTCTTTCCTTCACTGCCATTCCTGAATACCTTGTAGCCAGGAATATTAAGTGCCCAATCCTCCCCTTCTTTGAGCCAGCTCTCTGGTATTGTCACTATATCATAGTCCCATGTGACGACTTGCTCCACCACCCTTATTTACCACGCTCCGTGCGTTTACGCACAGGCACTCCAAACCCATCTCAGACTGCCTCGCATTTCCCCCCTGTCTGATCCCTCCTATTTCTGAACTACTCTTTATTCCAATGCTGTTTATCTCTCCCAGTCCTCTGTACATCTTCTTTCTCCATCCCTAATGTTTCATCCTGGTGCCCATCCCCCTGCCAAATTAGTTTAAACCCTCCCCCACAGCACCAGTGAACCTCCCCCCGAGGACATTGGTCCCAGCCCTGTTGAGCTGCAACCTGTCCGGCCTGGACAGGTCCCTCCTGCCCCAGAGCTGGTCCCAATGCCTCCCTCCTGCACCATTTCTCCAGCCACGCATTAACCTGTCTTATCCAATTATTCCTATACTCACTAGCGTGTGACACTGGGAGTAATCCAGAGATTACTGCCTTTGAGGTCCTGCTGTTTAACTTGCTTCCTACCTCCTGAAACTCTGACTGCAGGACCTCGACCCTTTTCTTTCCTATGTCATTGGTTCCCACGTGGACCATGATTTCTGGCTGTTCCCCTTCCCCCCTCAAAATGTTCTGCACCCTCTCATTGATGTCCTTTACCCTGGCACCAGGGAGGTAATCTAAGGGAACAATTCCTGAATCGAGAGAGTTTTGGAAGATCATGACTAAGGCATCAACAAGTTCCTCACCGACTTCTTTTAATTCTCTGAGGTGGAAACCATCGGTATCCTGGAGATTTCTCTATCTTTAATAATATTAGTTTCTCCATCACCAATTATCATTGATATTGATTCGAGTTTGTTCCTCCCCTTGATTTATTTTTAGTTTTCCTCGTATCTTTGGTATTTTATCCTCTTGCTCTACTGTGACGACCGATGCAAAGTAGCTAGTTGGTGAGTCTGCCATTTCCTGATTTCTAATTACGATATCATCTGCATCTGGCATTAAGGGGCCCACATTACTCTTAGCCATGCTCTTTCTCTTAATAGATGTTCTCTTAATAATAACACCTTTTGTGTTGTCCTTGATAGCCCTCGCAAGCTTTCTCTCATATTCCCTTTTTGCAGCTGTTACCACTTTGTGAGTATCCCTTTGCTGTTCTTTATATCTCCCCCAGTCCGTAGGTTCTTTACTGTTCTTTGCATTTGTATACGTCCCTTCTTTTAGTTTTAGACGATCTCTCACTTCCCTTGTTGACCAAGGTTGTTTAATTACACAAGTAGAGCTCTTGCCCTTCAGGGGATTGTACAGGTCTTCTATTCTCCCAAATACTTTTTTGAAACCTCCCACTGTTTATCCGTAGTTTTATCCGTTAATAGATCTGCCCAGTTTATTGTGGTCAATTCCTGCCTCCTCCCTCCAAAGTCAGCCTCACCTCAATACAAAACCAAGCTTCTTGACTCACCCTTCTCCCTCGCAAATCTAATATCGAATTCCATCATATTATGGCCACTGTTAGCTAAGTGTTCCCTTACCTTTAGATTATTGACTAATTCAGGCTCATTACTCGTTACTGAATCTAAGATGGCCTGTTTGCTTGCTGGTTCAAGAACATAATCTTCCAGAAAATTGTCTCTAATACACCCAAGAAATTCATTACCTGTTCTGGTTTCCCGGTCTATGTGATAATTAAAGTCTCCCGTTACAACCACTCTGCTTTTGCAACAAGCTTCTCTGATCTCCGTGTTTTTATCACTGCTATCACTGTAGACAACTCCCACCAAAGTCTTGCATCTCAGGGTTTCTATTCCTCATTTCTACCCGTAGCGCCCGTTTTGCCCCTGAAAAACGGGGGAGACGCCATTGAATTTGTGGGCAGAAGCAGAAAAGCTTAAGTTTGGGCGATTGTGTAAAACAGGTGACATTGGATGAAGAGCCTGTTATCCACCTGTCCGATTGATGTCAATGGGAAGGATGATCCAGCCGGTGTATAATCGGTGGCTCGTTCCACATCACCCAAACTTAAAATTACCCCGTGTCTCCGGCATTTTCTGCCTTTGTTTCAGATTCCAGTATTCTGCTTTTTATAAAAGCACCATATTGTCCTTGGGTAAGGCTTTGGTCAGGCCCAGCCCAGAATACTGTGTCCAGTTCTCCTCTAGCATGGCAGGAGATATAGAGGCCCTGCAAAAGGTCCAAATAAGGGCCACCAGATTCATACTCAGCCTAAAAGCTGATAGGCTCAGAGAGCTGGGTCTTTTTAGCCTAGAAAAGCGTAAATGGGCTTCTTTGTCACTAAGATTGAGACCTTTCGTTCACCTCCCTCTGCCGTTTCCTCCCTTTCCCTAGCCCATCAAGCCAAACTTCCCCTACGGTTCCCCCCTACCCCAGCCTCGAACTCACATCTTTCTCTAGTTTCTCTCCTATCTCCCCTCATGCCCCTCTCCGAGCTCATCTTGACCATGGGACCCACCTCCTGCTCCCTCGACCCTATTCCCACTAAACTGCTGACCACCCAACTTCCCTTCCTGGCCCCCATGTCAGCTGACATTGTTAATGGTTCCCTCTCCTCAGGTACCGACTCCCTCCCCTTCAAATCTGCCATCATCACCTCCCCTCCTCAAAAAACCCACCCTTGACCCCTCTGTCCTTGTAAACTCCCGCCCCATCTCCAACCTCCCTTTCCTCTCCAAAGTCCTTGAACATGTTGTCACCTCCCAAATCCGTGCCCATCTTTCCTGCAACTCCATGTTTGAATCCCTCCAATCAGGTTTCTGCCCCGGCCACAGTGCAGAAACGGCCCTTATCAAAATCACAAATGACATCCTCTGACTGTGACCGTGGTAAACTATCCCTCCTCATCCTTCTCCACCTGTCTGCAGCCTTTGACACAGTTGACCACACCATCCTCCTCCATCGCCTCTCCTCCGTGGTCCAGCTGGGTGGGACTGCACTCTCCTGGTTCCATTCCTATCTATCCAGTCGTAGCCAGAGAATCACCTGCAATGTCTTCTCTTCCCACTCTGGCCCCCTCCTATTTCTCATCTCCCTCGGTGAAATCATCTGAAAACACAACGTCAGATTCCACATGTACACTGACGACTCCCAGCTCTACCTCACCACCACCTCTCTCGACCCCTCCACTCTCTCTCATTTGTCACGTTGCTTGTCCGACATCCAGTACTGGATGAGCCGAAATTTCCTGCAATTAAATATTGGGAAGACTGAAGCCATTGTCTTTGGTCCCCGCCACAAACTCCGTTCCCGACTCACCGACTCCATCCCTTTCCCTGGCCGCCGTTTTAGGCTAAATCAGACTGTTCACAACCTTGGCATCCTATTTGACCCTGAGATGAGCTTCCGACCACATATCTGCTCCATCACCAAGACCGCCTACTTGCACCTCAGTAACATCGCCTGTCTCCGCCCTGCCTCAACTCATCTGCCTTTGTTACCTCCCGACTCGACCATTCCAATGCTCTCCTGGCTGGCCTTCCACCTTCCACCCTCTGTGAACTGGAGCTCATCCAAAACTCTGCTGCCCGTATCCTAACTCGCACCAAGTCCCATTCGCCCATCGCCCTTGTGCTTGCTGACCGACATTGGCTCCCAGTCCACCAACTCCTCGATTTTAAAATTCTCATCCCTCCATGGCCTCGCCCCTCCCAAGCCCTGTAACCTTCTCCAGCCCTAAAACCCCCTGAGAACTCTGTGTTACTCCAACTCTGGCCTCTTGTGCACCCCCCCACACATCTCGTCCCACCATTGGCGGCCGTGCCTTCAGCCGTCTAGGCCCTAAGCTCTGAAATTCCGTCCCAAATCTCTCCACCTCTCTCTCCTCCTTTCAGCCACTGCTTAAAACCTACCTCTTTGACCAAGCTTTTGGTCACCTGTCCCAATATCTCCTTCTCTGGCTCGGTGTCAGTGTTTGTCTGACTGAGCTTCTGTGAAGCGCCTTGCGATGTTTTACTACGTCATTGGTTCTATATAAATGCAAGTCATTGTTGTTGTAGACTTGAGAGAGATTTGGTTGAAATATTTATGATGATGTGTCCATGTGGATTGACTATTTGAGATAGAGAGGTTAGAGAAGCAGGTGTGCGTCAATGTAGAACTAGGTAAGATGTCAGGATGGTTTACTTTTCACATGGAATCACTACCCTTCAGAACAAGTGCCAATGTTACTATCTGGGGGGCGGTGGGGGGGCGTTGTGGTGGGGAGGGAGAGCAGGGTTACATAGGTGCCAATTCGAATTGGGAATGTCATTTTCAGATGTGTGTAGGATTCCTTCCTCAGGCAGCATGTTAGTCCCTACAAGGGCGGAGGTTTTGCTCGGTCTGGTTCGGAGTAATGAAATAAATCAGGAGATGAGCTCAATGTGAGCGAGCACCTTGGGAGTAGTAACCACAATATGATAAGGTTTAGGAACCAACTAGAAAGGGAAAAAGTCAGCGCAAAAACTGGAACACCAGATTGGATCAGGGCAGATTTTAGAAGGACGAGGGGCGAGCTCGGTAAGGTGGAAGGAGAAATTGGCCCACAGGACTGTAGCACAACAGGATGTTTAAAAAAAGGAAATTGCAAAGGTACAGAATAAGTATATTCCACCAAACAAGGAAACCACGAGGAGATTTAGGATGCCATGCATAAATAAAGAGTTTGAAATCAATTAAAATTGAAGAGGACTATAATAATGAAAAAAACTAGAGGAAAATAGGAAAAGTGGTTAAGAAACAGATAAAGGAAATATGAGGAAAAAAATTCAAAGATCATCAAAAAGAACAGTAAAATATTTTACAGGCATATCAGTAAAAAGAGAATTGTTAAAAGCAAATTGGGACCCATAAGAGGTGAGGTAATGATTAAAAACACTCTGCCTCTGTCTTTACTAAAGAGGATTTCAGAGAGCACTGGATCTGGAAGTGTGTGAGAGTGAGATGAGTGATATTATGATGGATAAAAGGAAAATTTTAGATAAGTTAGTTAGGCTAACCACCGGCACCCAATGGGATACAGCCTAGGGTCCTGAGAGAGGATATTATGGGGGCCTTAGAAGATATAGAGATAGAGCAATTTTGGTAATTACAAGCCAGTTACCTTAACGTCTGTGGTAGGGGAAATTTTAGAATCTTTAATTAAGGATGGAATTAACATGTATCTAGATAAAGAGAAAATATTTAGAAGGCGCCAGCACGGATTTCAAAAGGGGCGATTGTCCTTGTCAAAGCTCGTAGAATTCTTTGAGGAGGTAACAGAAATGGTAGATGGGAAATGCAGTATATGTAGACTTTAGGAAAACCTTTGGCAAAGTACCACATGGGAGATTACGAGAGAAGATTAAGGGGTATGGAATTAGGGGGAGGATAGCAAACTGGATTCAAAAGTGGTTAGAAGGGAGAAAGCAGAGAGACTCATAGAATAATACAGCACAGGAGCAGGCCGTTCAGCCCATCGTGCCTGTGCCGGCCCTTTGAAAGCTATCCAATTAGTCCCACTCCCCTGATCTCTCCCCATGGCGCTGTAAATTTTTCTACTTCAACTATTTATCCAATTCCCTTTGAAAGTTATTATTGAATCTGCTTCCACCGCCCTTTCAGGCAGCGCATTCCAGATCAGAACAACCATTGTGTAAATTTTTTTCTCCTCATCTCGCCTCTAGTTCTTTTGCCAATTACCTTAAATCTGTGTCCTCTGGTTACCGACCCTTCTGCCACTGGAAACAGTTTCTCCTTATTTACTCTATCAAAACCATTCATTACTTTGAACCCCTCTATCAAATCTCCCCTTAACCTTCTCTGCTCTAAGGAGAACAACCCCAGCTTCTCCAGTCTATCCACATAACTGAAATCCCTCATCCCTGGGACCATTCCAGTAAATTTTTTCTGCACCCTCTCTAAGGCCTTGACATCCTTCCTAAACTGTAGTGCCCAGAATTGAACACAATACTCCGGCTGAGGCCTAACCAGTGTTTTATAAAGGTTTTGCATAACTTCCTTGCTTTTGTACTCTACGCCACTATTAATAAAGCCCAGGATCCCGAATGCCTTTTTAACAGCCTGCTCAACTTGTCCTGCCACCTTCAAAGACTTGTGTACATACACCCCCAGGTCTCTCTGTTCCTGCACTCCTTTTAAAATTGTACCATTTAGTTTATATTGCCTCTCTTCATTCTTCCTACCAGTCGGAAAGTCGGAGTTAAGGGCAGTTTCTCTGAATGCTTGGCAGTGGGCTGTGGTGTCCCACAGGGTTCATTTCTGGGGCCACGTCTGTTCACTGTGTACGTCAATGATTTGGATATAGGCCTAGAGGGAGTGGTGTCAACATTTCTAAAATAGGAGCTGTAGTTAATTCTTTAAAAGACCAAAGGAAGCTACAAAGGGCTATCGATATGACGGGATAATGGGCTAAAAAGTGACAGATGGAATTCAATATAAGTGTGAGGTGATCCATTTTGGTTAAAAAATAATACACTCTGAATGGAAGTGGGCTCGGTGCTGGGAAGAGCAGAGGGATTTGGGGGGACAGGTTCACAGGACATTAAAGGCAGCACCCCAGGGTGATAAGGCTCTAAAACAGCTAACAGAATTGTAGGTTTTATCACAAGCAGTATAGAATATAAAATCCAAGGGGTAATGACGAACCTATATAAAACCTCAAGACCTCAGTTAGAGTAAGTAGTGTGTGCAGTATTGGGCTCCACACTACAGAGAGGATATTGAGGCTTTCGAGAGGGGACAACACAGATTCACTAGGACGAGGAAATACAAATAGGCAGAAAGACCTGAAAATTGGATCTTTTTCATTAGAACACAGGTTACAGGGCAATATGATAGAAGTGTTTAAAGTTATAAAAGGTGAGACAGGGTGGATAGAAATAGACCATTTCCAGTCATTGAGGTGTCTGGAACATTTCTTAGGCCCAGAGGTGCTAATGATCGCAAGGCTCATCGGTCTGAATCACCATCACTTTCCTCGCCTGCAACATCAGATACAAGATTAAATGTAAAAGATTTAAAACAGAGGGCAGGAGAAACTTCTTCACACAGAGGGTTGTGAGGCTGTAGAATTCACTTCCAGGGTTAGATGTTGAGACAGAAACTATGTCAACATTCAAGATTGGATTGGAGAGGTGGATGAGGGAAAAGGGACATGGGTAAATGTGATTGGCCTGTTTCCTGTTGTCAGAATAAGGAAGTCTTGCTACAGTTGTACAGGGCTTTGGTGAGACCACACCTGGAATACAGTGTACAGGTTTGGTCTCCTTATCTAAGGACGGATGTACTTGCCTTGGAGGCGGTGCAACGAAGGTTCACTAGATTGATTCCTGGGATGAGAGGGTTGTCCTATGAGGAGAGATTGAGTAAAATGGGCCTATGTTCTCTGGGTCTGTCCCTGATGGAATGCCTCTGTGTGAATATCAGATGGTGGCACTTTTCCCAATATCACGTTTTAATGAGGACAGCACAGGACCTGTTCACTTTCTTTTGCAGTTCGATGCAACATTTCAACATAATACATTTTCTGAAATTGCAACTTTCAAATGGAAGATGTTAAGTGGGTATTTTTCAACTCAGAATCATAAAGCATGGAAGGCGGCCATTCGGCCCATTGTGCCTGTGAAAAAGCAATCCAATTAGTCCCATCACCTGCTCCTTCCTCATAGCTATGCAATTTTCTCCCCTTCAAGTATTTATCCAATTCCCTTTTGAAAGTTACTATTGAATCTGCTTCCACCACACTGTCAGGCAGCGTATTCCAGATCATATCAACTTGCTGCGTACAATAATTTTCATCTCACCTCTGGATCTTTTGCCAATTATCTTAAATCTGTGTCCTCTGCTTACTGAACCCCCTGCTACTGGAAACAGCTTCTCCTTATTTACTCTATCAAAACCTTTCATGATTTTGAACACCTCTATCAAATCTCCCCTTAACCTTCTCTAATCTCTCCACATGACTGAAGACAGTTTATTGTAAACACAAGGACCCTCGGTGCAACACTGGAGGACTTCACCTCCTGAATTGTATAAAACCAGAAACAGACAGACTTTCCATTTTATGTTGTAGTTGGTTCTATGAGGACAGACCTGAGTAGCTAGGTTTTCTAATATTTTGGTTTTGTTTTATTCCCAACCAAGGTGCTTCTTGCAAAGTACTCCTTTATCTAACAAATCTAGGGCCCAGAATCAATAGGGGTACATTGCATTGACAAACATGTTTACAATACAAGACAACACTAATAAACTTGCAGAATGGATGTGTAATTGGCAAATGAATTTCAACATAGATAAGTGTGAGGTGGAGCATTTTGGTGGAAAGATTAAAGAGGCCACCTACTCATTGGAAAATAAGTCTAAATGGGATAGAGGAACAAAGGGATCTAGGGGGGTACAGATTCAAAAATCACTACAAGTAGCAACATAGGTTAATACAGCCATAAAAAAGCACTGGGGTGTATTTCTAGAGGAATAGAATTGAAAAGCAGAGAAGTTATGTTAACCTTGTGTAGAGACTTAGTTGGATCACACTTGGAGTACTGTGAACAGTTCTGGTCTCCATATTATAAGGATATAGAGGAACTGGAGAAGGTGCAAAAAAGATTTACAAGGATGATACCTATCAGGAAAGATTGAACAGGGTTGGGCTCTTTTCTCTAGAAAAAAAGCTGAAGGGTGACCTGATATATTTATGACCCCTAGATTTAGTCTAAGATATACACTAATAAATCCTATAGGAAATTTAGGAGAAACTTCTTTACCCAGAGAGTGGTGAGAATGTGGAACTCACTACCACATGGAGCAGTTGAGGCGAATAGCATAGATGGATTTAAGGGAAAGCTAGATAAACACATGAGGGAGAAAGGAATAGAATGATATGTTGATAGGGTTAGATGAAGAGTGGTGAGAGGAGGCTCGTGTGGAGCATAAACAACAGCATTGACCAGTTGGGTCGAATGGCTTGTTTCTGTGTTATATATTCTATGAGGAACCTGATTGAATTTTTTTTTTTTTGAAGAGGTGACTGAAGTAGTGGACATAATGTCTATGGATGTTGTTTATATGGCCTTCCAGAAGGCATTCGATAAAGTCCCTCATAAGAGACTGTTAGCTAAAGTTGAAGCTCATGGAATTGAGGGCAAATTATTGACCTGTTTAGAAAATTGCCTGAGCGACGGGAGACAGAGAATAGGGATAATGGGCAGGTACTGAAATTGGCAGGATGTGACCAGTGGTGTCCCACAGGGATCTGTGTTGGAACCTCAACTATTCACTGTATTTAATAACGACTTAGATGATGGGATAGAGAGCCACATATCCAAGTTTGCCAATGACATAAAGATAGGCAGCGTTGTAAGCAGTGTAGATGAAAGCATAAAATTACAGCGATATTAATAGATTAGATGAATGGGCAAAACTGTGGCAAATGGATTTCAATGTAGGCAAGTGTGAGGTCATCCACTTTGGACCTAAAAGATAGATCAGAGAACTTTCCAAATGGTGAAAAGCTTGAAACAATGGAGCTTGGGGGTCCATGTGCATAGATCATTAAAATGTCATGGACAGGTACAGAAAATAATCAAAAAGGCTAATGGAATGCTGGCTTTTATATCTAGAGGCCTAGAATACAAGGGGGTAGAAGTTATGCTACAGCTCTACAAAGCCCTGGTTAGACCACACCTGGAGTACTGTGTTCAGTTCTGGGCACCACACCTTAGGAAGAAAATATTGGCCTTGGAGGGAGTGCAGCATAGATTTACTAGAATGATACCTGGACTCCAAGGTTAAATTGGAATTTAGAAGATTAAGGGGTGATTTGATCGAAGTTTTCTAGCTGTTAAGGGGAACGGATGGGGTAGATAGAGAGAAACTATTTCTGCCGGTTGGGGAGTCCAGGACTGGGGGACATAGCCTAAAAAATTAGAGCCAGGACTTTCAGAAAGTTTAGGAAACACCTCTACATGCAAAGGGTGGTAGAAGTTTGGGAACTCTCTTCTGCAAACAGTTGATACCAGCTCAATTGTTAGTTTTAAATCTGAGATTGATGGATTTTTGTTAACTAAAGGTATTAAGGGATATGGAACTAAGGCAGGTATATCGAGTTAGGTCACAGATCAGCCATGATCTCATTGAATGGCCTCCTCCTGTTCCTATCGTTATGTAAAATTGTATTGTTCTAATCTCCTCCCAGGCCCAGATTCTCCTTTTTACTCACAGGACAAAGGCTCGACAGGAAGGGGTTGATACCAAGCTTGGAAATCCATTATCTTCCATGGGACAATGAAAATTAACTTTCAATTCCTCACAAAGGCACAGCTGTTTCCTTCTCTTCAGCTGTGGCTGAGTGGTATCACTCCCATCTGAGTCAGAAGGACATGGGTTCAATTGCCACTCCCATTGCAGTACTGAGGGAGTGCTGCACTGTCAGAGGTGCCGTCTTTTGGATGAGATGTTAAACTGAGGTCCCGTCTACCCTCTGAGGTAGACGTAAAAGATCCCACGACACTATCTCAAAGAGGAGCTGGGAAGTTCTCCCCAGTGTCCTGGCCAATGTTTATCACTCAACCAACATCACTAAAAAATTATCTGGTCATTTATCACATTGCTGTTTGTGGGATCTTGCTGTGCACCAATTGGCTACCGCATTTCCTACATTACCATAGTGACTTCTCAAAAAAGTACTTAATTGGCTGTAAAGCGCTTTGGGACAACCTGAGGTCATGAAAGGCGCTACAGAAATAAAGTCTTTCTCTTACAAACCCAAACAATTCCAACCTCATCTTTTATGACTCCACTTCTCATCTCTTGCCATCTTTGAGCTCAATATCTCAAATGGCACTTCCGCCTCTGTTCCATTGCTTCCAAGAAGCTTGCTTTATTCTTTTGGACAGAAAAGTCACCTCATCCCACCCCCCCCACCAATAACAACACTCGATAATTTGTCCAAACATTGAGCCCTACTGCCATATCTGGGGAGACTCCAGCAGCTCGCATTGCTGGACAGGATACAAGGAAGCTCGTCACCTGACAGGTGATTCCTCTGGTCCTCTAGTTTCCAACTTACCTTTGTTTCAACCTTTCATATCTATTTCTGCCACTATGTTCAGTTGTCCTCTGACTTTGTCTCACAGGTACCTCCAAAACCTCTCAACGCACCATCTTACACCAACTCAGTTCTCTGCATCCTCACTCAGTTGAGATCAATTCCTCACACTATTCCCTACCCCTGTTAATTCCCAGAATCTCCAAACTGTGGAACTCCATACACCCCATACATCTTTTCTCTTTCTGCTTTATTTATCTCTCCTGTTTTCAAATGTAGTGGTGTCCTGCACTATGAATCTAGGTTTCTCTAAGAAAACACCATACCAAACATTGTGAAAATCTTTATTGAAGACATGCTTTACAAAAAGATCCCCCAAATTGCTGTGTATTTGGGGGAAGCCTTCACCAAAACCTCTCCAATCTAGAGAGATGTTACCCAAGTCACCAAGAAAAAGCACTTTACATGCATGTTCCATCTACACTGTATTTCAACAAATATACAGAACAGTATTAGCTATACACACAAGTTTACAATAAAAATAAGATTTTCCTTAAATCAATTGGCCAAAAGGAAAAAAAACTTTCAGATTACATGGCCATTTCCAAGCTGGCTGAAGGCAGTTTCCTTAGCAGGTACCTACCTGCTACTGAAGAGCCATATGGCCACAATACTGGCTTTGGGCAGCCAGCAGTAGGCACACCACACTGCCACTATCAGCTATGTACATGTTCCACACGTACCCAACTTGCAGATACATATGGTGACTGAGAGCAGGTTTTCTCTCAGTCAGCTTAACAAGAGGAACTGTGAGAATCTTTAGGCCTCTTCACTTATTTCTCTACATCTCTCTAAAACATGACTACCTGGACAGCCACCTCAAATGCCTGCTTATTCACAGCAAGGACACAATGTCAGCTAGCCTTTGCATGTTACTTGCTGATTCCCTTCTCAGCCCTTACTCCCACCCCCCAGAAAGATGTGAAACAGTCGTTACTCCCTTGAGAAGCCAATATCACAATATCCTCACTCTTCCCCCAGCGCCCCCAGCCCCCCCCAAACCTTCTAGAAAAATGGTCAGTTGCTATAATAGTTTTTAAACAACATACAAACACCAATGTTCTAACTTCATGAAAGCTTTTTTCTTTTGTTAAACTATTTCTTCAGCTCAAAGGTTGAATAGAGAACATCTCCACCATTTTGTGAACAAGTCGAGGAAGGGGCATATGTCTCGCGATCATACCAACTTAGGGTGTTCCAATCCAGCGAGTTCTCCTGTCCAGTTATTAAGCTGAGGCAGCACCTCACATCTGGGTGGGAGAGGAGGGTGTCACAGCACTGGAACTAAGCTAGTAGCAGAGCATGACTTGTACAATTAGATGTTTAAAGGACATAACCCATATTCCAGTGGAGGAAAAGGATCATCTGTGTGTCAGGTCTCTCCATCTTTACTGATAAGACCACGAAAATCTTGGTTTCCAGTTTCTTTCTGTGAAAACGTTGCCTCTCCCCATTGAGTGGTACGCGCTAGGCACTCTCTTCACCTTTCTAAGTCTATAGAACATTAAGATCCTAACCAATTACCCCAGTACGTTCCCTGCCACTCCCCACGAGGCCGCATTTGGGCAGACGTTTCACGAAGCTCGTTCTTCCTCCCTCTCTCTGGGGACAAAAGCATTTCTCTCCAATATCAGCGTGCATTGTCTCACAAATTCAGCCTGTGACAGAATCATGCTCAATTGGACTCTCAGTTTTAATAAGATTTCATTGCCTTCAAAAAGCATCACTGCTGGCGACCATCTGAAGAGCTGACCTCTAGGGACACGGACCACTGTACGGCAGACAGTGAGAAGGCTTGCGAGACACAGGCAGACTGTGCAAGAGAATAAAGAGGCAGGATAGAAACTGAGTGGAAGAGAGCGGAGTGAGCCCAAGACAGACAGATGTTGGTGCAGGAACATCACTGCACTCCCCAACCAAACCTAGTAACTGCAGGACCACTTTCAGCAATAAACTCAACCACCAATGTTTTACTAGTTCCAAAACAAACCAGGAGAAATATACAAGTCTATACAATATATCTATGTGTTCCCCTGCTAACTTTAATAAACTTAATCCCAATGAGCATCATGTGTGTGAACTGAAATGGTTGGGATTTAACACTCAGACCCGCATAGGGGTCACTAGTTCTTGTTTCCAGACTGGCCATTACAGTGCTCAGAGTTTTGGGCAGAGAATTCGGTACAGCACTGCACTTTGAACAAAAAGCCATTCCATTCCCTTCTCTCTTCCCCCCCCAACCCATAAGCACTGCACAGATGCGGAGTTATATCCAACCTCCCTCTCTCTATACTGCCCCAACACTGGGCCATATAACAGAAGCAGCACATAATATTCCCAACTCCTACAACTATCCTCGTGCTTTAAGCCTGGGTGCACAATCAATCCAAAATTCTACATTGTGCAGAGGATTGAGTGCAGAGAAAGCTGGATTAAGATAGCATAAAACTCACTTAGAATCCCTCTCCCAGCGGTCTGATGATTAAAGGCACTGAACCACACAAGCCATATTGTCCCAGATTTTGGGCCTAGACTATGCTAAATTAGCTGATCTTAGCCTGACCAGCAGTACAGACACTACGGGCTGGGTTTCTGTTGGAAAGTGCATGTGGATATCACGTGAGCTGTGGCCTCACAAGAAGAATGGAACAAGTGGGTGCCAGGTCCCAGGAATCTGTATCCAGGAAGGAGCAGCATCTCGGGGAGGGAGAGGAGAGTGGGAAAGATAGAAAAGAAAACTGAATACACTTTGAACAAAAAGCCAATCCATTCCCTTCTCTCTTCCCTCCACCCTGCATAGATGGGAGGTTGGATATAACTCCGCTCTCTCTATACTGCCCCAACACTGGGCCATATAACAGAAGCAGTGCATAATATTCCCAACTCCTACAACTATCCTCGTGCTTTGAGCCTGGGTGCACAATCAATCCTAATCCACACTTTCACAGTTAATGATGAATTGTTACCCATCAGAAATGGAAGCAGAGTGTGGAGTCGGATCAGAACTGGAGGGCCAGAAATAAAGAGTTTGGAAACACACAAAAGCAGCCAGTCCTGACTCAATGCCTGCAGCTTTCAAGTCACCGGATCTGGTGTTAAACTCATAGCCTTAGAATCCATTTTGAAGAGCGGGAATCATTGACTGTCCCTGGGGAATTTCAAATCCAACCTTCTTATTGGACATCAGCTAGCACTCTGCAAATTCAGGCCCGAGTGATTTGGAGTTATCTTGCGATGTTCTTACAGCTGTTAAGCCAGGTTCACGTGCTCGACATCTGAAATTGAAACTGGAGAGCCACTTTTCTCCCACAGGTCTTGGGCCACTATCAGAGGTACAGCCATGTGTACTCAATCGGGCTGCAGGAGCATAAAAATAGGAGAGCTTTGCTCGGGGCTCCTTTGGAATTGCTTTACAGGAACATAAGTCTACACTGCGCCACAGTGTAAATGGGTCTTTACTCCATCGAGTTTGCTAATCTGTGCTCGGCTGAATTTCCAGGGCCTGTTTATACACCACACCCACAATAGGTTAAGTTAGAAAGGGCAGCCCTAGCTCAAACTCTGCAATTCCTAACTCATACAAACAAAATATGATGTTACACTAAACCACAGAGGCTGCCTTTACAAAGGACTGATATGCTGACTGAATGCTTGTGTTTGCACCAACACAAAAAGAGCACCAAGATCAGCACACATCACAAGTTCCTGATCCAGAACTGCAGTCTCCAATGTGAAAAACAGGGAAGGGACTGAATAAAACAGAAGTTATATAATGAACTAATTACTTCTCTTTATTTTACTTCATATAAAAGAAGTTAATTAGCTTTTAACAGTTAATATAGTCAATGATCTCAGTTCCAGCTAGATCTCCACGCACACCCCTCATGGGGAAATATTCTGAAGCAGAACATGTCTGCCCTCTTCATAATCATCCTCATCCACATTGACAAGCAGTCGGATTGCCTCTTGCCCCACGGCTTGCTTCAGCGAGTCTGTTATAAACACACCTTTCAGCGCCTCCAGCAGCGAGCCATTGATGTAGTCGTTCCAGAAGGCATCCAGGTAGGAGAGCTCAGAGAATTTAATGTCACAGATGATGGAACCCAAATCCCGGGATTTCAGGATGGTGTTCGCCTGCCCAAAGAGGTCGAAACAGCGATCGAGGGGGTCCTGTTTTACAGAGATTACGTTCCCTCGCAGCACGGTATCCTGATCAGAATATACAGCTCGCACCCGTAGCCTTATGTCTGCATTAGGAGAGAAAACAGCAAATGTTCTGTATTAGTGCTCCTGCAGCAGAAACTTAACTTTTCAGTAACTGTTAATGAATGTTTGCTGAAAGGATCCAATCATCAGGAACACTTTGCTGCCAAAAAAAATCAAACTGCTGGAACCAGTGGGCAGTCCTGCTGTAACCAGAAAGGATAAATTTTAAGGGGGTGGGAATGGAAGGGGTGGGGAAAAGGAGAAAGTCTAGTTTCTTTCACAATGTCACATTTTAACCAGTTCTTTAAGTACCTGTCACTCAGTTCCTGGTAACTGTATCCTTTCAACTGTGATTTGTAAAAAGGCTGCAACTTTTCCCCCCCGCCCCCCCCACCCCCTAAAGTGAATCAGATAGTCATGCAATGAGCAGACCCGGCTGACATTTACACTAACACCCTTCCAATGCCGTACAACAAACCTGCAGTTAAGCACCAAGTCGCAAGATTCCAGCCAGTGTGGCAGAATTGACCCTTTTCTCAGTTAACGGGATTCTTGCAGAAAAAGGAATAAGTCTCTTGGCTTTAAAGAGATGACATCACTTCTACTGTCCGGCATAGATCGAATTTTCAAATGTTAACAGGGTGGAGGTGGGCTCTGCAATTCTTGCAATAATGAATATTTCTAACAGTACAACATCTAAACATTCACTTTGGCCAGGATACTTTGTTGGGTTACAGAGCACCCACCTTACTGGGTAAACTCAATCAGTACGATTCCAGGGACAAACTAGTATACTTACAAACTACCGATCAGAGAGCCAGAGGGTTGCAATTGATGTTCAACTAGCTTCAAATTTAAATAACAGTTGCCACGGGTTACAAACCAGGCACCACTGGCCTTGGGTCAGTTCCTTGCTGTTTGTGAGGGAAGGGCAATTGAGCCATGACTTGCATTTACAGACTGGTGCCAGTTGCTGGCATAAAAATCCAATTTGTGGGGGGGGGGGGGGGGTGGTGGTGGAGGCAGAAACACAGACAGGCAGAGAGAGAGAGAGAGAGAGCGAGAGTCGCACAGGCAGAGAAAATGTAATTTCTTTTTTTCCCAGCATTCAATTACTTTTGAAACAGATAAGAAGTAATGGAGTCTTTACAGTGGGACCAACGATTGCCATTCTTTTGGATACAGCCACAATATACGAAAGCTACTACTCCCTAGTGTGCAGGTCACGCAGTAACCAACCCATTTCACATACTGCGACTGAACCACCACCACAAGGATGCCTTTGGACTTAAACAAATTAACAAGTGGACAAAGAGAAAATGCCATTTTCCTTTGCTCTGCACTACGCTGTGTACGGAGTGCATGTACAAAGGACTCAAGTCTCAGTCACACTTTGTGATCGGTGGTGGGGAAGGTGTCGCCTTGCTTTCGGTTATGATGCCTTACATGTGATGCTGCGCTCTATGCAGCAGACTATTACATGTCGAAGTGCAACATTACCCCTGAACATACTGAAGTCAATAGTATGAGGTTCGACAATGAAGAGGACAATTTGGGAGTTGGAGGCCATGAACAGACCTTCACAACTCCAGCTAGGATCCTTCCTTCAGAGTGAAAGATCCTTAAATTGTGTATTCTCACAATGACCAGTCTGTACGTAAATGCAAGTCAATGGCTGGGACGTACTGTAGCAGAGTCAGCACTTCAATGGTCTGACCTCCACTGTTTATTGTGAGCATCGAATGGAAATGATGCAACATTTGGGTCAAATACTTTTACACAATTGGTCCCACAAATTGGAATATTGTGTCCAGTTTGGCTACACTATTCTTCCCCTTGTATAGCGTAAGGAAACATTAACACGGGAGCTTCAAGAGCACATTAAACTTTCAGGAATGGTTCTGGATTTAGAAACATGAACGACAGCCCTTAGAACCAAAACTTTCAGGAAGCTATCCAATAAATTGTGTAAAAGTGTGCTTTAAGATTGGATCAATCCCAATGAGTTTCCTCCCACTGGTTTAGGGAGCTAGCATGTAGAATGCTGAACAGGTCCTTTCACACGCTATGTAAAGTTGAACTTGAAAAAGAATGGAGAAACAAAGGCTTGTTCCACTTCACACCAGATCCACTCAGAGGCTGGAGCGCAGTCTCTGGAAAATGGTCAAGCAAATGTTTTACTTAACTTTGGGATGGAGAAAGAAAAATGAGTAAAGAATTCTGTGGCTGAGAGAAACTGTGCCTTTATTGTGGATTTAGAGTTCTCAGTAAATTAGAAACCCTCTTTCAAATACCTATACAATATTCAACTTTTACAGACAGAAGTCACTAATATTTGTGCCAGGAAAATTTTAGAACAAAGTATTTTGCTGTGTTTGAGTTCAAGGCGGCATGGTTTGCTGTTATTAACTACACCTGAAATCAGCCAAATACTGGGTGGAGTTAAGTTGCTACGTTCATTGTACCAATACTTTTAGCCAGAGTTGTACACACCGAGGCTCCTGTTTCTCTCACTCCCTTTTCTTTAAACAGTGAAGAACAGGACGAGCAAGTCAGTTAATATCATCTAGTCAAGAAATGCAGGTGATTGAAGGATTTTACATACGCTGAGCACCATCATGAATTTTCTTTACATCACTTTCCCCTCATGGATGGACACCTGTGAAAGCAGCAACTCGTATAATCACATCTCTGACCCCCTCCCACCAAGGAGAAAGCGGATTCAGCAACATATTGGGACATTTATCACATACAAAATTTACCATTGACAAGTCGAGTAACAAATCAACAGGTTATGAGTGGTGTCCATTATACAGCAGATTCAGTTTGACACTTTGATTAACAATATCTGATCATTGGAAGGGGGCTTTCAGCACCCAGCCCTGGGCCCTGCGCTGCAGGGGTACACTGTAGACCTTGTAAAATGCTCATGGCCTGCTGGAGGGAAGGAAATCATACTACTCCCCACTTATCAGTAATATAGAGCCAGAATTACAACAGAACCCTTTGAGTAGAGTCTCCCTCAGACTGGCCAAACACTGCTCAGTACCCCCACAATATGAGATGAGAACCATTTTTAAAATGGAGAACGGAGAGTAAAGACACTGCATAATGGCCAATTTTTAAATACAAGTTGCTCTTTTAAAAAATGTGAACACATACGCCAAATAGTACTCAAACGATTAACACTGGTGGTGTTCCCACCAGACACAGATCAGCCAAGGGAACAGGCAGGGGGGAGGGAGGGGGAGAAAGAGAGATAGCACCCTGAATGGCCTCGAAAGTAAAAATGGGTGGGTATTTACAGAGCAGAGTCAGAGTTTGGGAACCCTGCTGAAAGTAGAACAGGTTTTTAAACAGTGGAATATCTAAACAATGAACACACTGGTCAGTGAAATCGGCACAACAAAAGAATTATATATCTATCTATAGAACCTCAGCAAGGTTCACTGGTCAGAAATTCACCAGCACCATTGGCAGGTCAGGCTCTGTCAACATTACTTTTCTTGGATTTGGTTAAACTAGTTTTGAAAAGTTATTGCCAGAAATGGAGGTGATATCTTTATGGGCATCCATATGTAAACATGAGGGTAGTTCAGGGATTCCACTCAGGCCCTCACCCAGCAACATGTAACTGTGCAGGAACCCGAGCTTTCTGTACAAATCAGACTCACAGGGCTTCCTTCTTTTGTAAAGAACAGGGAAGAAGTACTAAAAGCAGCAAGAGGCGTGCAGCTCTTACAACAGAACATCCATGGCTGACATATAATTCCGTTTCTGTAGGGGTGGGCCCTCTCACTATTTAAGGAAAGTTTAAAAATTAACTCGGGCTGCATATACAATACAAAATACTTTCCAAATCTCCGGCAGCAATATGGATTCTGCACTTCACGTGCACATTAGACAAATCAATTTAGAGTAGGAGAGAGGGGGACACCACGAAGCAAGGCTAAGCCAGATTGAGCTAGCTTTACGGCACACTGGAGGTGCCTGGCTTTGCTTCAGTTCCAGAATCTTGGAATCACAAACAGCAAGATACCCAGAGTAAGCATCTGTCTGCAGTTCAGCACATTATTCTGGAGCATTAACTCTTTCCAGCTCACTTCCCCAGTGATGCCATGACAGTTCACAACAGGAATTCATCACACAACTCTAGATCTGTATACTGCGGACTCCCGAGTGGGAGAGCTCCGAGGGTCCTTCCAGCTAATGCCCAGAGATCCGGCCCTCACAACACAGGCATACTTTGGACTATTTGGGCTGGACACATTTCATCAAACCCCAGTGCATTATATAACAGTGTTAAGAGTCATTTCCTTGCAAATTCAAGCCTTGCTTTTTGACCTTAAAATGGTTGCAGCTGGACACTTCTGAATTTGAATTTACACCCGCTGAGTTACGACTGAGAAGCGGGTACATATCTGGACAGGAAAGCCTCGTCTGACAATTTTTTTAATCCAACATTTTGCAAAGTACTTGTATAATCCTGAGTGCACAGTAGGAAAGGTCTACAGCATCATTAATTGGCTGTAACTTTATATTCTGTCACAAGATTGTTCTCCCTACTGGATGAGACCCATTTGGCAACGGAACAGCACCCAGCAGATGTATCCTTGACATAAACACAACATTTCCAGACGGACACGCCAGTTGAATTCACTGACAAACACCTCTGTCCATGCATTTTCCAACCTTTGGTTATTGTGGGGATAAAGAACATCCCCAATTCCAGCTCTGAATCTCAAGCTTCATTTTGTGAGAAGATGTGCACCTTAGTCCAAAAGACAACGTAGATACAGGAGAGCAGATTGCTTTGAAAGAGTAATTCCTATGTAAGTTGATTTCCTTGAGGCTGAGGGGACCCCCGTTTGTTTTAATTCCTGCGTTTTGCTGGTGATAATTAGCCCACCAGCTCTTTCTTTGCGTCTACTTTATCATCTTGTTGCAGAGTGTTAACTGTGAACTGAGAGAGACAGGTTTTGACTTTTAAAACATTTCTGCCATTTGATAAATGCTTCATCAAAAGAACAGTTACGCATACAGAGCTCGGACTATACAACCAGCAACACAGACAGGCAGGCCTCACCTTCACAACACACACGCACACACACACGCACACACACGAAGCTCAGACCAAACAGAGGCAGGAATGGCAGTTATTGTACCTCCAAGACACATGTGCTGCATGTTGGAGATAACAATGACCACACCACCTGTAACTGTCTACTGTTGCTTTGTGTCCGATTGGCCACTGTGTAATACAAGAATTATTCTTCCTCCCTCCACAAGACACTATTCTGCCACTAACTTGCAGCTATTCACTGAAGTGTGGGAGAATAAGTGACAAACACCATAACCAGTGCTCTTAGTCCAAGGGAACCACATCAGTTTCATCTGACCAGGTGGTGTGGGTAGGAAATGGGGAGAGGAAAAGAACAATGATGAAGTGAGTCAAAGGGTGGACAGGGTTTCACCCTCAGGGCACCAAAAGAAACATAGATTGTAACATTTGTTTTTGTTCCCAGAGTATTAATTGGTTCAGTACATGGTATTCCAACCAGAGATGTACAGAAATGCAGATGTCACAAGTACCATTAAGAAAGCTATAAAAGGGTTATAAGTGCTTAGGCTGATATTATGGGAATAGTGTTCATAATAAGGTGGCATTTTCTTCATACAGATCCTTGCATTATGAGTGGTTCCATGATTCGGCCCTGGAGTTTGTTACCCTCCCAATAAAATGCTTTCAGTACTGTTTAGAAAGTATACAGTGACATTAGAAGTCTGATGCAGAAAAAAAAATGGACTCAGTCATTCCATCCATCCATTAAAAATAAGGAGCCCAAGTGGACAATATTTGGTACCATTTTCCAGAATAGGCAGGGGCAGGGGCAGGAGCAGGAGCAGCAGAGCTTCTTTCCCCCCCCCCATAAAGGCTTGACCCCAGTGCAAAGTCTGATAACTTTGAATGTAATCATGGACATAATTGACTTGAAGTTCCATCTCAGAGAGCATCTCAAAAGTGTCACGACTGCCACAAACAAACTGCGTTTAATCTTTCCAAATTTTAACGATAAGTTTTGACCAATAATCGCATGCAGGTTCCTGGAACATTAATGTTCTTTGGGAGTTAATCCTTTAGGGTTTTAAAAAAAGTGTGCACTAAAACTAGTTTCATATAATAGCAGCAAACAGGTACAGCCCAGGCACCCACTCCATGAATGGGTAATTCCAAACGTCTACCAACTCGCTTTAAGGGACAGGGACAGCGATCCTTCCAGTAGTGGGTGGAAACCTGATTCCTGAGACCTCACATCAGCTCTGACCACAACATTTTCCACAGGAATTTCAGTGACCCAAAGTTTGCTTCAGTAACTATCTGGATATTCAACTCCACCAGAAAATGGCAGTCAAAAACTGTAGTCTGTATCCCGGAAGCATCAGCAGCTTCTCAGCAACCTTCCCCCACCCCTCAGGACCTGCCACCAACACATTTGGGGGAGTTGTGAGTGTTGTTGAGATGCTCACTTACTAACTGCCCAGGATTTTGTAACAGAAGATAATGCAGGGGCCAGATAACCAAAGACCACTCCAGATCTGGGATTAAGGCCAGTTGTTGGGACGCACAACACTAAAATAGAGACTTCTTTTTCAATGGAGTCATAGACTCAGGATCTTTTACAGCCTGTCGGTTTGCTATGGTAGGATTGTATACAACAGATTGAGGGTAGTTAGCAATTCCAATAGTCCCTTTCTTTAGTTTGAACTAACTCTGGCCCTTCCTGTAGACATTGAGGACAGTTTAACAAGGACAGGACACTGCGTCCTATCTACAGGGACTAGTCTGGCTGCCATCTTCAACACTTTGGCCACTTTAGTCTGGCAAGTGTTTGTTCCCCCTCAACAAGATTAAAGGTTTACCTTTTTCTATTCTTGTGTCAGAACATTTCCTTAAAGTTGAATCTTTGTCAGAGAGACAGACTCTCTTTTATCACCAACCTTTGAGTGGTACACCTGCAATTAAATGTTTGATCACAAAAATCCTCAAAAAAAAACAGATCTCACGAAAGAAGTTGAAGTGTTCAAGTATAAAACAAGTTACACTACTTTTCAAAGCAACGTACAGTTAGATTCTATGTTATATTATAGTATGTACATAAAACAAGAGTCCTTCGACTGCTTTTAAAGAATTAAGTTTTTTTTGCGATTAATATTTGAAGAAAATCACATACTGCTTTTTGTCGTTGATGCTGTACTCGGACCTACCAGAAACTTCTGTTGCCACATCATGAAGGAAGTTGTTGTACAAGAGAGCCAACCTATTTTTTTTTGAAAGAACGTGTGCATAGAGAGACTCTTCTTTAGAACACATATCCTGCGGATCGCTCAGAGGGTAGGATTGCTGTCACGTAGGCAACATGGACACAAACAGGATCAACACATTTCACCAGACTTTTGCAAAGCATCGTTTTGTTGCACAAAATTCCTCTCACCATTTATTTATTTAACACTCAAGTGTGAAAATGCAAGTAAATCAACTCCGAGGGAGGGGTCCACCATTGTTCGAGAAGATACCAGTATGCAAATTGACAGGGCGCTCTTACTGTAGGGTTACAATCCTCAATTCACTAGCAGTGACAGAGTACTGCAACATTACAGTTTAACTCAAGACCAATATATTGCGACAATCCCAGTTCATTCAGGAACATGACATGCTGAAGTTCTTTGGACTGTGTAGGTTATTACATATGCTCACAGACTGGTGCAAAGTTGCTAGTTTGAATGAGTAATGGAAAGGTTCAGGGGACAAGCCTTGGTCACTGCCATGGATGTTAGAGGATTCGCAGCTCTAAAAGTTGTCAGTACAACTGTTATTTCTCTGTGGTTTGAGTGTTCATCAGATAAATCAAACTTGCTCTGGTCTCTGAAGTACAAACAGCTGGGTGCTCAACTCCCACAGAGGCTGGTAAATCTGAATCCTGGGGCTGCCAGTCACTCCAACAGACCTACCCTAGTGCAGAAAATGCAGTACCATATAGGTTCCTTTTTGGGGAGGAATGAACAGGGAGGGTTAAGAGAACACATGGGCTGGCCATTTTAGTGTCACTTCTTATAACACAGTGAATAGAGATGTTGTTGTAGTGAAGTTATGGAGGATTAAATCTAGTGTACCAGGAGCAGAGTGCGAGAGAATGTTATTCAGGAAATTCAACCTTCTGTTGGAGAAGCCGCATCTTCCAAAATTCCGTTGAGTGTCCTTTGGCTAACAGACTCATAAAACAGTCTTAATAATGGCCTTCAGCACATGCTATAGTCTGGAAATGTTCCGAGACTATGTGCTGGCTCTTTTGAAAATGGATAAGTAATGGAAAGATTACAAATTTCTATTGCACAGTGGATTCTGAGGGGCATTATGTCCTCTCCTGATATCCACATAGATACACTTTTCCACAGGGTATCGATCTCTAACGGCTCCACCACTCCTGGGATTGAAGCTGGGACCTTCTTTCTCTGCCTGGCTCAGTACTACACTGGTGGATGTTAATAATCCACTGACCCACCAAGGGAAGCTATTGACACTTCAAGAATTCTTGGCATGCTGTTTGCGTGCAGCTGAACTTTGAGCAGAGTAGGAATCATGCACCCTCCCACCCAACGGATGTCAAGATATATATTAGCTAGATGGAGGTCACATGAGCAAGTCACATCTCAAGGCTCCTGTAAGTGTATCACTGTACAAATACTGCAGGTTTAATATTAAACAACATTGGACTGAGAGGATTAGTATGGGATCATTCGCAGAATACTATCGAAGACCAGTCTGTGAGCATTTGAGCACGTTGGTGACTGTCGAGTTGCCCAGAGGCCTGCTGAGACAGTTCAGTTCTGACACTTGTTTTTCTGTGCAGGCTTTACTCCTGCAGTTGTTTACAGATTGCAATCTCATACTGTGGTGCTTGAAGTGGATTGAGGAACATTATGGATTGTTAAGGACAAAAGAAACAAACCTCTTGATTGCTCCAAAGTGGATACCATGCAAAGTACTGACCTGTGAATCCTATTCACTAGAGCAGCCCATCTTTCCAAAGGGGAAAAGAATGGAACTTTTAGAGAAGACAGTTCAAGGCTTGTCTAGGGATGGGCACTCCAGGTCAGTCCCACACTCACTGGTTAAAATTTCTTACAAGTACAGTTTAAGTACTGAATGCCCCCCCACTACACCCCCCCCACCCTCCCCCAAAAAAGGAATCTAAACTTGATGAGAAATAATACAATGGGAATTTACATAGCTGTGGGAACCTCATTTGACATCAGGAAGATCTTAAAGACTGTACCATTCCCTCAGAGAGACACTAACTCATTGGACTGTCACTCCTCACTGACCCTCATGGATATTCAGATCCCACTTGTAGACAGTGCCAATAAAAATGGAATTCCACATCTTCTATAGTGAATTCAAGCTGCAATGCACTTCGAATGTTAGGTACCACCCCCGATGGTACAGTGACCGTTTTCCTCTCCAAAATACAAAAATACATCAAATTTACAGAAGTGTTTCTTTGCTGGAGTGACTGGTTTCTTTTAAGAATACTTGGGACACCACTCCCAACAAAAGGTCAATTTTATCTGAAAATAATTCTGTGTCAACCAGTTCTTTCTTTTGGGGTTGGGGGGGGGGGGGGGGGTGGTATTTGGAATTGCTAGGTTTATTGGTTTGGTAGAAAAGCTCTCATTAACAGGACATGCTTTTGCTGATAGCTGCTGTTTCTTGTGCTGGTCCCGTTTATTTTCATCGATACACATGTACTTTTTAACCCAGATCTTACATTATAGTAACTCCGTTTCACGTTGGGACGATATTTGCGTTTTAGAAGCAGGCAGCACTTAGTGCCCAACACATCACTGCTCACTGAATTTCAATCGCCTAAACAGTGCTTAGCAGAACCAGCAACACCCCCGCAAAAAACTTTCCTTGCTACTTAAACTTTGCAGGGGCTGAAGTATATATATATAAAAAATAAAAATAAGCACACAGGGGCAAATACTCACCACAGGTTGCTTTCTGTTGATGGGGAAACTGCTGCTCTGTTTCTTCATGGTTACGGGACACATTTCTCTTACGCCCCCTTCGCTTACCGCCACCTTGTTGACCTCTCCTGCGACTTGTACTCTGACGTTTACTCCGAGATGTACCTGTACAGAAAACACTGATTTCAACACATTCCAGTCCAAATACAAGTCAGAACCAGCAGGTAAGATCACAGGAGGACATTTGGTCCATCGCTTCTATGCTAGCTCTAACTGGAGTTGTCCAATCCCATTTTCCATTGTATCCTTTTATATTCTTTTCAAATACTTATCCAATTCCAGTTCAAATGAGGCTACACTACATGCCTCAGTATCCACCTGTGGCAAAGCTTTCCATGTTCTAATAACCTTGTAAGAATCCTCAGCCTGTGCCCCTTTGTTACCAATCACAACAGGTAGAAATGACCATTTCAACATTTGCCCTCACCGAGCTCTGAATTTTGAAAATTACAATCAGATCCTCCAGAACCTTCACTGCATCAGCAACAAATACCCCAGTGTTTTGGCCCCTTCTTCATTCGCGATATCACAGTAGGTACAGCAGAGAAGGAGGCCATTAGTGTCTGTGCCAGCTCTTTGAAGGTGCTATCCAATTAGTCCCACTTCCCTGCTCTTTCCCCATAGCCCTGTAATTTTTTTCCCTTCCAGTATTTATCCAATTCCCTTTTGAAAGTTCTACTGACTCTGCTTCCACCGACCTTTCAGGCAGCACATTCCAGATCATTACAACTCACCGCATAATAAAATGTTCCCTCATGTCACCTCTGGTTCTGCAAACTTTGAAATTATACTCTGTACCCAGGCCCAGGTCATTAATATATTTCAAAAATAGCAGTGGTCCTAATACTGACCCCTGAGGAACACCACTGTATACTTCCCTCCAGTCTGAAAAACAACCGTTCACCACTACTCTCTGCTTTCTGTCCCTTAGCCAATTTTGTATCCATGCTGCCATTGTCCCTTTAATTCCATGGGCTTTAATTTTGCTAACAAGTATTATGTGGTACATTGTCAAATGCCTTATGAAAGTCTATATACACATCAACCACACTATCCTCATCAACCCTCTCCATTACTTCATCAAAGAACTCAATCAAGTGAGTCAAATGCAAATTTTCCTTTAACCAATCCATGCTGACTTTCATTTATTAACCCATACTTTTCCAAGTGCCAATTAATTGTGTCCCGGATTATTCTCTCAAGGTTTCCCCACCACCGACGTTAGGCTGACTGGCCTGTAATTGCCGGGTTTATCCCTCTCCCCTTTTTTGAAAAAGGGTGTAACATTTGCAATCCTCCAGTCATCTGGCACCGTCCCCATATCTAAGGAGGATTGGAAGATTGTGGTCAGAGACTACGCAATTTCCACCCTTACTTCCCTCAGTAACCCAGGATGCATCCCATCTGGACCAGGTGACTTTTCTACTTTGAGTTCTGTCAATCTTTTAAGTGCCTCCTCTATCTATTTTTATCCTATCCAATATCACTACTACCTCCTCCTTTACTGCTACAATAGCAGCATCCTCTTCTCTAGTGAAGACCGATGTGAAGTGTTCATTTAGTACCTCAGCCATGCTCTCTGTCTCCACAAGATCATCTTTTTTGTCCCTAATCGGTCCCACCCTTCCTTTGACTACCCTTTTACCACGGAGTGCAGCAGAGCACTGAGTGGACAGCTGAGAATTTGGTGAGTGTGGGAGTTTAAGGGTTAATCTCTTTAAAATCTAGTGTAAATTGCTATCAACTGTTTAAGTTCAATTTTAAAGTTTAAATTTTTAAATTTGTCAGGCTTCAGCAGAGATCTGCTGTAGTTAGTTAATTGGTTAGCTAGATTAAACTGGTTCCTGAAGGTGGAGCAGGCCTGATTCATCTGAGTCACAAACAGTAGAAAAACAGGGGCCTGTTAGTGCAAACCGAGCACAGAGTGCAGCGGAGCACCGAGTGGTCAGCTGAGAGTTTGTTAAGTGTGGGAGTTCGGTGAAGTGGGGGAAGGAGGTGCTGCTTTGCCTTGCTTTTCCTAACCTTTTCCGCAGAGCGGCGGTGGACCTGAGCAGCAGAAGACTGAGAGTGGGGATAAAAGCAGAAGACCTGCAACAAGAGAAAACTACTGTGTGACGTCGCAGGTGAGGCAGGAGTCCGAGAGGTGAGCACAGTATAAAAGGAGACCGAGAGCGGGAGGAGAGTGAGAGGTGAACGCAGTGTAACTCTAAGGCAAGTCATGGCAGCAGAGCTCGCACCCGTGATATGCTCCTCCTGCACTATGTGGGAAGTCATGGACATTACCAGTGTCCCTGGTGACCATGTGTGCAGGAAGTGTGGCCAGCTGCAGCTACTGGCTAACCGCATTTTGGAGCTGGAGCTGCGGGTGGATTCACTGTGGAGCATCCGCGATGCTGAGACGATCGTGGATAGCACGTTCAGTGAGGTGGTCACACCGCAGGTAAAGATTACGCAGGCAGAAAGGAAATGCGTGACCGCCAGGCAGAGTAAAAGGACCAGGCAGGTAGATCAGGAGTCCCCTGGGGCCATCTCCCTCTCAACAGATATACCACTTTGGATACTGTTGGGGGAGATGGCTTATCAGGGGAAAGCAGCAAGAGCCAAGTTCGTGGCACCACGGGTGGCTCTGCTGCACAGGAGGGGAGGAATAAGAGTGGCAGGGCTATAGTGATAGGGGATTCAATTGTAAGGGGAACTGATAGGCGTTTCTGCGGTCATAAATGTGACTCCAGGATGGTATGTTGCCTCCCTGGTGCCAGGGTCAAGGACGTCACGGAACGCCTGCAGGGCATTCTGGAGGGGGAGGGTGAACAGCCAGTAGTCGTGGTCCATATCGGTACTAACGACATAGGTTAAAAAAAGGGATGAGGTCCTGCAAGGTGAATTCAAGGAGTTAGGAGATAAATTAAAAAGCAGAACCTCAAAGGTAGTGATCTCAGGATTACTACCAATGCCACGTGCTAGTGAGTATAGGAACAGGAGAATAGACAGGATGAATACGTGGCTGCAGGGATGGTGTAGGAGGGAGGGATTTAGATTCCTGGGACATTGGGACCGGTTCTGGGGAAGGTGGGACCTGTACAAGCGAGACGGGTTACACCCGAGCAGGACCGGGACCAACGTCCTCGCGGGGGTATTTGCTAGTGCTGTTGGGGAAGGTTTAAACTAGAGGGGCAGTGGGATGGGAAACTTAGCGGGGAGTCAGAAGGGAGTAAAGTTGAGAGCAGCAAGAGAGGAGAAGACCCAGGGGAAATTTACTATACAAACAGTTGTTCAAGAACAAGTAAAAGGGAAAAGCGTAGAGCAGCAGAAAGAAAGTGATCTTTAGGCAATACAGATAGTGAAAACTAGAAGGCGTAAGGCGATTAATCCACCATCAAAGCTGAAGGTCAGACTAGGGTGTGTGGCCCAACTAAGAGTTCAATATACAAATGCATGGAGTATAAGGAATAAACTAAATGAACTACAGATTCAAATTCAAATTGGAGGGTATGACATGATAGCTATTACTGAGACTTGGCTGCAGGATGGTCAGGATTGGGAACTAAATATACCGGGTTATAAGGTCTACAGGAGAGATAGGGAAAATGGAAGAGGGGGAGGAGTAGCCTTAGTGATTAGAGATGAAATCACTTCAATGACAAAGGAGGATATAACAAGAGGTAAGCAGCCAACAGAGACCTTATGGGTTGAATTGAGGAATAGGAAAGGATCTAAGACAATAGTGGGAGTTGTGTATAGGACCCCTGGCAGCAGCTCTGAAGTGCTAGAGTGTATAGATGCAGAGATTAGACAAGCGTGTAACAAAGGCATAGTGGTCTTAATGGGGGATTTTAACCTTCATAGATTGGGAAAAGCAGACTAGCAACTGTCAGAAAGGTAGTGAATTTCTTGAGTGTGTCCGGGATAGTTTTCTACAGCAGTATGTCCTGGAGGCAACAAGGGGGCAAGCCATACTAGATTTAGTAATGAGTAATGAACCAGATTTAGTTAACTACTTAACTGTGTGTGAACATCTATCCAATAGCGATCATAACATGATCGAGTTCAATGTAGTGTTCGAAAGGGAAAAAAGTGAGTCAGCTGCTAAGATTCTAGACTTGGATAAGACAGACTTCAATGGGATGAGACAGAGACTGTCCACAGTAAACTGGGCAAATCTGTTAATGGGTAAAACGACTGATGATCAGTGGGAAATGTTTAAAGAAACATTTAATGAGATACAGAACCGGTTTATACCCCTGAGGGGCAAGAACTCTACTTGCCAAAAAAAAAGCCATGGACAACTAAAGAGGTAAGGGACAGTATAAGACGTAAGGAAAGGGCATACAAAAAGACAAAAAATGGCACTGATCTTGGCGAATGGGAAAGATACAAAGATCAACAAAGGGTCACAAAACAGATAGTAAGAGCTACAAAAAGAGAGTATGAAAAGAAACTTGCAAGGGATATCAAAACCAATACGAAGAACCTTTATAGTTATATTAGGAAAAAGAGGGTGGTCAGGAGCAGTGTTGGCCCCTTAAAAACTGAAAGTGGGGACATTGTCGTTGACAATGGGGAAATGGTGGACATGTTGAATAATTACTTTGCGTCAGTATTTATAGCAGAAAAAGAGGATAGCATGCTGGAAATCCCACGAAAACTAATACTGAATCGGGGACAGGGACTCAATAAAATTAACATAAGTAAAGCAACAGTAATGAAGAAAATGATAGCACTAAAGAGTGACAAATCCCCAGGACCAGATGGTTTCCATCCTAGGGTTTTAAAGGAAGGTGAGCACATTGCAGATGCCCGAACTATAAGCTTTCAAAGTTCTCTAGATTCAGGAACTGTCCCTCTGGATTGGAAAATTGCACATGTCACTCTGCTTTTTAAGAAAGGAGGGAGGGAAACCGGGGAATTATAGACCAGTTAGCCTAACATCTGTTGAGGGGAAACTGCTGGAGTCTATAATTAAGGATAGGGTGACTGAACACCGAGAATTTTCAGTTAATCAGAGAGAGCCAGCATGGATTTGTGAAAGGTAGGACGTGCCTGACAAACCTGATTGAATTATTTGAAGAGGTGACTAAAGTAGTGGACAGGGGAATGTCAATGGATGTTATTTAAATGGACTTCCAGAAGGCATTTGATAAGGCCCCACATAAGAGACTGGTAGCTAAGATGGAAGCCCATGAAATCGAGGGAAAGATACGGACTTGGTTAGGAAATTGGCTGAGCGAAAGGCGACAGAGAGTAGGGATAATGGGAAGGTACTCACATTGGCAGGATGTGACCAGTGGTGTCCTGCAGGGATCTGTCTTGCAGCCTCAATTATTCACAATATTTATTAACGACTTAGAAGAAGGCATAGAAAGTCTCATATCTAAGTTTGCTGATGACACAAAGATTGGTGGCATTGTAAGCAGTGTAGATGAAAACATAAAATTACAAAGGGATATTGATAGATTAGGTGAATGGGAAAAACTGTGGCAAATGGTATTCAATGTAGACAAAGGTGAGGTTATCCACTTTGGATCAAAAAAGGATCGAACGGGGTACTTTCTAAATGGTAAAAAGTTAAAAACAGTGGATGTCCAAAGGGACTTAGGGGTTCAGGTACATAGATCATTGAAGTGTCACGAACAGGTGCAGAAAATAATCAATAAGACTAATGGAATGCTGGCCTTTATATCTAGAGGACTAGAGTACAAAGGGGCAGAGGTTATGCTGCAGCTATACAAAACCCTGGTTAGACCGCTTCTGAAGTACTGTGAGCAGTTCTGGGCACCGCACCTTCGGAAGGACATATTGGCCTTGGAGGGAGTGCAGCGTAGATTTACGAGAATGATACCCGGACTTCAAGGGTTAAGTTACGAGAAGAGATTACACAAATTGGGGTTGTATTCTCTCGAGTTCAGAAGGTTAAGGGGTGAGCTGATCAAAGTTTATAAGATATTAAGGGGAACAGATAGGGTGAATAGAGAGAAACTATTTCCGCTGGTTGGGGATTTTAGGTGTAGGGGACATAGTCTAAAAATTAGAGCCAGACCTTTCAGGAGCGAGATTAGAAAACATTTCTACACAAAGGGTGGTAGAAGTTTGAAACACTCTTCTGCAAATGGCAATTGATACTAGCTCAATTGCTAAATTTAAATGTGAGATAGATAGCTTTTTGGCAACCAAAGGTATTAAGGGATATGGGCCAAAGGCAGGTATATGGAGTTAGATCACAGATCCACCACGATCTTATCAAATGGCGGAGCAGGCACGAGGGGCTGAATGGCCTACTCCTGTTCCTATGTTTTGGGCTCCCTTTCATGCTACCCACTAATCTATTCTCATACTCTCTCTTTGCCCCTCTTGCTTCCTTTTTTTAAGATCTCCTTTGTACTTTCTGTATTCAGCTTGATTCTCTGAATGGTATCATTCTCGGGAATCTTCACTGTCCCCTTTGCATGGCTCTAATATCCTTCCGATAATGGCGTGCCCAGAACTGCGTACTCCAACTATGACCTTATCAATGGCTTGCACAAATTCAACATTACTTTGTTGCTTTTATATTCAGTGCTCCTAGCTATAAAACCCAGAATGCTATTTGCCTTTTATGGCTTTTTCTACCTGCACTCCCACCCATTAAAATTGATGTACCTGCACCTCTGGAATTCTCCAACTCTCCAATTGGAGTATACTTTCTTTACTGCACTGTCTCCCAAAATGTATCTGCATCTCCCACCCACACTGCTAACCTATGGAATCATGCATTCTTCCTCAACACTTTGCCTTTCCATTTAATTTGGCATCAGCAAACTTTGACATCGCTTCCTTTTGTACTGAGATAAATAGAAAACAAAAGTCCCAAGACAGATCACTACCCACATCCATCCACTTAACCATACTCTGCGCTTTCTGGCCCTCAGCATCTCTATCCAGGCTGTTCATACCATCTGCCTTATTTTGGTAACTAAGCTTCTTATGTAGCACCTTATCAAACACCTGAAAATTCACAAATACAACATCCACTACATTCCGTTGAATAGCTCTCATTTCCTCAAACATTCAATTAAATTGTTCATATACAACTGCCTTTTCATCCCACATAAATCAGTTCATTTCCAGTCCAACACCTCTATTTGGGACTCCACTTTTCCTTTATGTTTTCAATGTGAACCTACCTATTTCCCACTACTTGCCACTGACTCCACCCCCCTCCCCAGTCACCATCTCACACTGAACCAGACTGTTGACAATCATGGGATCCTGTCTGACCCCAAGTGGAGTTTCTGTCCCCATATCGTCTCCACCACAAAGACTGCCTCCACTAACATCTCCCACCACTGCCCTTACCCCAGCTCATGTGCCACCAAAACCCTCAAACATACCTTCATCACCTCCAGACTCAATTCTTCCAATGCTCTTCCAGCCATCCGTCCACCCTCCATCAGCTTCAACTCATCCAAATCTCTGATGCCTGTAATTTACCCTGCACTAAGTCCTTCTGACCCATCACCCATATTCTTGCTGACCTACATTAGCTTTTCAGTGCCCCAACACTCTGTACCATTGACTCAGGCCTCTTGTGCATTCCCCTTTGTCCCACCTTTGGCGGCCAGGCCCCACTCTCTAGAATTTCCTCCATAAACCACTCTGGTTCTTCACTTCAAATTTCTTATTTAAGACCCTTGTTGACCAAGCTTTTGCTAACTCCTCCTAATCTTTCCTCCTCAGGTTTGGTGTCCATTTTTTCCCTCCGGCTCTGTGAAGCTTCTTGGGACATTTTTCGACATTTCAAAGGAACGGTATATATGCAAGTTTTGTATTTGGTAATCTATAATGCACTCCCAATATGGTAACAGATTCCTTATTATTATTTAATGATTAGGGTGTAGTATCTTATTTATGCCTGGCCCAGTCTGATATGGCACCAAGACAATGTCAGTTTATCAGCTCCCATCTCAACTATTTTCTCCCCATCTTTCCTGAAGGCAACAACTCCTCACTCACGTACAGATCAACGGATAGAACCATCGCACCAGATGGTCACTATATGTGCGTGAGCCTCGCTAGCAAGCATCAGCAGACTGTTCAACCATGGAAGGCATCACAGCCAAGGCTGACTCTCAGTTGCCACCTCCGGCAAAGATCACTGGATAGCAATCAGGAGCAGGAGCCGAAACTAATTTTATTCGTACATCCTCACTTCCAAAATCCTCCATCGCCTTGCCGACCCCTCCAGGCACACGTCCCTGCAGATACCCATCCCTCCCCTGAGATCAGGTTATTCCTTGCTCCCCACTCTTGCTGCTCCATCTCTGGCCACTCTGTCACTGCCTTCAAACTCCCTTGTAAAAAGCTTCCCAAAACCTTTCTCTTCGACAGCACCGTGAGCCCACACACCCCATTTTTCCTGCTCGCACTTTTTTCTATGTTCAGCACCCACTATCTTTCCTCTGCCTCGTCTGTACAAGAGAAGTGCTCGAGAACTGCCAGCTGTTGTATGTCTCAGGTACTCACAGGATAAACCATTCAGCCACCATGACAGTGGAATTTTCTTTTTAAAACAGAATAGCCTGAAGCTGGGGAGCATTTATAGGACAATTGGCCACAAGACAAAGCATACCATTTTGTCCTTGTACAAGACCTTGGTCAGGCCTCATAATATAAGAACATAAGAAATAGGAGCAGGAGTAGGCCATTCGGCCCCTCGAGCCTGCTCCGCCACTCAATAAGATCATGGCTGATCTTCGACATCAACTCCACTTTCTCGCCCGATCCCCATATTCCTTGATTCCTCGAGTCCAAAAATCTATCTATCTCAGCCTTGAATATACTCAACAACTGAGCATCCACAGCCCTCTGGGGTGGAGAATTCCAAAGATTCCAAACCATCTGAGTGAAGAAATGCCTCATCTCAGTCCTAAATGGCCGACCCCTTATCCTGACGCTATGACACCTAGTTCTAGACTCTCCAGCCGGGGAAACAACCTCTCAGCATCTATCCTGTCAAGCCCCCTCAAAATCTTATATGTTTCGATGAGATCACCTCTCATTCTTCTAAACTCCAGAGAATATAGGCCCATTCTATTCAATCTCTCCTAACAGGACAACCCTCTCATCCCAGAAATCAATCTAGTGAACCTTCATTGCACCGTATCCAAGGCAAGTATATCCGTCCTTAGATA
Source organism: Heptranchias perlo (assembly GCF_035084215.1). NCBI lineage: Eukaryota > Metazoa > Chordata > Chondrichthyes > Hexanchiformes > Hexanchidae > Heptranchias > Heptranchias perlo. The sequence continues at coordinate 6,995,380 of NC_090366.1, read as the reverse complement.
AGGAGACCAAAACTGTACACCGTATTCCAGGTGAGGTTTCACCAAAGCCCTTAACAATTACTGCAAGATTTCCTTACTCTTGTATTCCAACCCCCTTGCAATAAAGGCCAAGATGCCATTTGCCTTCCCAATTGCTTGCTGTACCTGCATGCTAACTTTGTGTTTCTTTTACGAGCACACCCAAATCTCTCAACACCAACATTTAATAGTTCATCATTTAAAAAAATATGCTGTTTTTCTACTCTTCCCACTAAAGTGAATAACCTCACATTTCCCTACTCCATCTGACACCTTCTTGCCCACTCACAAACTGTCTATATTCTTTTGCAGACTATCTGTGTCCTCCTCACAGCTTACTTTCCCACCAAGCTTTGTATCATCATCAAACTTAGATCCATTACACTCGGTCCCTTCATCTGAGTCATTAATATAGATTGTAAATTGCTGAGGCCCAAGCACCGACTCTTGCAGCACCCCACGAGTTACAGCCTGCCAATCTGAAAATGACCCGTTCACCCCTACTCTCTGCTTTCTGTCCTTTAATCAATCCTTTATCCATGCTAAATATATTACACCCAACCCCACAAACCCTTATCTTGTGTAACAACCTTTTATGTGGCATCTTATCAAATGCCTTTTGAAAATGCAAATATACATCTATTGGTTCCCCTTTATCTACCCTGCTAGTTGCACTCTCAAAAAACTAATAAATTTGTCAAACATGATTTCCCTTCTCAAATTTGGAATATGTATCCAGTTTTGGTCGTCTCACATGGTGGGTGATATTGAGGCTTTGGAAAGGGTACAGAGGAGGGCCACTAGATTAATTCCCATCTTAAAGCTTCTTAGTTATCAAGACAGGCTAAAAGAGATGGGACTCTACACTTTAGAAGCGTAGACTTAGGGGTGATCTGATTGAGGTTTAAGATTAAAAAAAAGATTGTGTTCCAGTTAACAGTTTGTTCCAATTAAATACATTGAGGATCAGGGATCACAATTTTAAGTTGTACAAGATCAGAAAATAGTGGACCTCTGGAACAGGCTGCCGGCTCATGCGGTGAACGCTGATTCGCTGAATTCCTTCAAGCGAGAGCTGGACCTGTTTCTGGCTGGGGTGGAGATCACCTGGTACAAAAAGTAGGTAATGTAATACATAGAATTCAGGATCAGAGCGATCCCCTGGACAAGTTTCCATCGCCAAAGGGGTCGGAGAGGAATTTTTAAAGTTTGTTTTCCCCCCAAATTGGCTGGGGTTTTTGTCTGGTTTTTCGCCTCTCCCAGGAAATTACATGGCATGGGGTGGGGAGTGTAGATATTGTGATACACAAGGTATCTCAATTGTGCAGGACAGGCTAAATGGACCAGAGGGTCTTTTCCTGTCCGTCATTGTTCATAAGTCAAATAAGACTGCAGATTACCTGATTCCCACTCGCTTTGCGTTGAGTCAGCATGCTCAGAATTTAAACAGCTTTCCATCTGTTCTCCAATTCCTGACACTGGACTTCCGTAAGTGCACCTCTCAGGAGACACTGGAGGGGTAGGGGTGTGCAGAAAATAAAAACTTGTTAAGTTGGAAAAACAACCTGCAACAGTATCTGGGTCTCAGTTAATCCATAGATGAAAAGCAACCATTTTAATTCTCCACTTAGTATTTTAAAGCAAAGCTCCAAAATCTAATAATGGCTGATACAGGCTTAACCTTGGAGTCACCAAATAAATCTGGCAGCATCATAAAGCGGCTATTGTTGAGTCATACTACAGTGCAAAAACTGAAGATAAGTCGATGCAATCGGCGCTGGAAGGAACACCATACCAGTGCTTTTGGCATCTAGTATTTTTCCTACCATTGGCCTTAAGATTACTGGTCTTAGTTCCCTGGATTAGTTCTACCTCCCTTTTGAAGATAGGAATTACATTTGCTGCCCACCAGCCCTATGGCACTATTCTATTGAATTTTTATATATGGATACTAGTGCACCTGCTATCTCCTCCCTAGTTTGAGTATCCGTGAGTGCAATTCATCTAGACCTGGGACTTTGTCCTCTTTAGGTTTGTCTACTATCTCCTTTCTTCGTATCTTAACCATTGATATAACACTCATTTGTATGTCACGGGATGCAATATTTTGTCCCATGGGTTACACTACCGCGCAAGTAGATATAAGGCAGCGAGAGTCAATTCTGGCATGCAAGAGGCGTGGGATCCACTCACGGGGGTGACTAACGTCACTGAAACAGAGAAGGTATCCACTGCAGATCCTAACCTGTTAACGCTCACCTTTCACTTCTCCCAGTACTTGTTGGCAGTGCTACTTCTCAGATCTGCTGCTCTAGGTAGGTAGACAAGATATTTTTAAATTCGTGTTCCTTTCAGGTAAATGTTACTTTTACTTAATTTTAAATTGACAGCTACTGCTGCCTGCACAGGCTTCTCCCATCACAGTACCTAAATGTTGGGCCACCTCTCTGTTGCATACCTGGACCTATCATTTTCCGCTCACGCCTCCACTCACTCCTCCACCAGGGCTCTGGCCCACTTCAGCCTATCACACCCTGCAAGCCTCTGCGCCCAGTAACGTTTGTTGTCCTTCCCTCACCCACCTTGATTGCCATATGCCTGTTGTCTTCACCTGGAAACTGGCAACTCACAGTTGAAGCATTTACTCCACTACTTATAGTGAAATGACTGCTGTAAAAACAAATTTTCAGTTTTCCAGCACAAGCTGCAGTCAGATGTCAAAGAGGGGTAGCAAGGTACAGGTGGAGAAGGGAGGGCAAACAAACACAGGCCTGGGGCCAGTTGGATGAGGGAGTGCGAGCAGAGAAAAGCCAGAGATTTACCTGTGAGGATACAGGGGTGGCCAGGACAGGTAGGAGCGGAGCAAGGGGATAAGTAAAGGGCAAAAGGGGGGTAATATGGGCAGAGAGGAGTAGCTATGCATATGGGGCCAGAGATTGGAGATGGGGGTGGTTGGAGATTATGGGAATGAGGGGCATCGGGTTTTTTTTCTATTCGTTCACGGGATGGGCAACAAATGCCGGCGTTGCTGGCATTTATTGCCCATCCCTAATTGCCCTCGAGAAGGTGGTGGTGAGCCGCCTTCTTGAACCGCTGCAGTCCGTGTGGTCACGGTTCTCCCACAGTGCTGTTAGGAAGGGAGTTCCAGGATTTTGACCCAGCGACGATGAAGGAACGGCGATATATTTCCAAGTCGGGATGGTGTGTGACTTGGAGGGGAACGTGCAGGTGGTGGTGTTCCCATGTGCCTGCTGCTCTTGTCCTTCTAGGTGGTAGAGGTCGCGGGTTTGGGAGGTGCTGTCGAAGAAGCCTTGGCGAGTTGCTGCAGTGCATCCTGTGGATGGTACACACTGCAGCCACAGTGCGCCGGTGGTGAAGGGAGAGTGTTTAGGGTGGTGGATGGGGTGCCAATCAAGCGGGCTGCTTTATCTTGGATGGTGTCGAGCTTCTTGTGTTGTTGGAGCTGCACTCATCCAGGCAAGTGGAGAGTATTCCATCTCACTCCTGACTTGTGCCTTGTAGATGGTGGCAAGGCTTTGGGGAGTCAGGAGGTGAGTCACTCGCCGCAGAATACCCAGCCTCTGACCTGCTCTCGTAGCCACAGTATTTATATGGCTGGTGCAGTTAAGTTTCTGGTCAATGGTGACCCCCAGGATGTTGATGGTGGGGGATTCGGTGATGGTAATGCCGTTGAATGTCAGGGGGAGGTGGTTAGACTCTCTCTTGTTGGAGATGGTCATTGCCTGGCACTTATCTGGCGCAAATGTTACTTGCCACTTATCAGCCCAAGCCTGGATGTTGTCCAGGTCTTGCTGCATGCAGGCTCGGACTGCTTCATTATTTGAGGGGTTGCGAATGGAACTGAACACTGTGCAGTCATCAGCGAACATCCCCATTTCTGACCTTATGATGGAGGGAAGGTCATTGATGAAGCAGCTGAAGATGGTTGGGCCTAGGACACTGCCCTGAGGAACTCCTGCAGCAATGTCCTGGGGCTGAGATGATTGGCCTCCAACAACCACTACCATCTTCCTTTGTGCTAGGTATGACTCCAGCCACTGGAGAGTTTTCCCCCTGATTCCCATTGACTTCAATTTTACTAGGGCTCCTTGGTGCCACACTCGGTCAAATGCTGCCTTGATGTCAAGGGCAGTCACTCTCACCTCAGGAATTCAGCTCTTTTGTCCATGTTTGGACCAAGGCTGTAATGAGGTCTGGAGCCGAGTGGTCCTGGCGGAACCCAAACTGAGCATCGGTGAGCAGGTTATTGGTAAGTAAGTGCCGCTTGATAGCACTGTCGACGACACCTTCCATCACTTTGCTGATTATTGAGAGTAGACTGATGGGGCGGTAATTGGCCGGATTGGATTTGTCCTGCTTTTTGTGGACAGGACATACCTGGGCAATTCTCCACATTGTCGGGTTGAATAAACCAGATCGAATGGAGTAGGGGGGATAAGGAGGCAATATTGGATAGAATGCGGTGCAGGGGTGTGGGATGGGGGGCGGGGGGAGAAATGTAGTGCAGGAAAGTGAGGCAGATTACAGGTAGGCTGGACAATGGGAGGTGAGGGAGGATGAATGGCTGGCTCTAGACTTCTTGGAGAGAAGCAAGCCACTGATGAAAAATCATACTGTTAAGTAAGTTGAACAATTTTATTATGTTACAAATCTAATTTCTACTGCTGAATTTTTCAATTTAGCAAGAATCCAAAATGATAACAATGACTTGCATTTATATATCGCCTTTAACGTAGGAAAATGCCCCGAGGCTTCACAGGAGCGTTATCAGACAAAAATGGACACCTAGCCAAAGGAGAGGTGACTTGGTTAAAGAGGCAGGTTTTAAGGGGCATCTTAAATGAGGTAGAGAGGTTTAGGGATTGAATTCTAGAGCTTAGTGCTTAGACAGCTGAAGGCACAGTCACCACTGGTGGGCCGAAGAGCATGGGGGATACACAAGAGACCAGAGTTGGAGGAACGTAGAGTTCTCGGAGAGTTGTAGGGCAGGTGGAGGTTTCATAGATAGGGAGGGGTGAGGCCATGGATGGATTTGAACACGAGGGTGAGTGTTAGTGAACCGGGAATTAGTTTAGGTCAGTGAGCACAGGGGTGATGGGTGAGTGAGTCTTCGTGTGCATTTGGTTCGGAGCGGCAGTTTTGGATGCGCTCAAGTTTATGGAGGATAGTAGATGGTTGGCTGGCCAGGGGAGCATTGGAATAGTCGAGTCTGGAGGTAACAATAGCATGGTTGAAGGTTTCAGCAGCAGATCAGCCGAGGTTGTTTTTAGATTTCATTGGAAATTTACGTACCTGATTTTGACAACTATATCTATATCAGTTGTGATTTGTTGCAGTTTTATGAATGTGAAATTAGGAACAGGAGTGGGAAATTCAGGCTCTCGAGCCTGTTCCGCCATTCGATTAGATCATGGCTGATCTGTACCTCAGCTCTACTTACCTGTCTTTGATCCATATCCTTTGATACCTTTACCTAACAAAAATCTGTCAATCTCAGTCTTGAAAATTTCAATTGACCCCCAGCAACCACAGCCTTTTGGGGGCAAGAGTGCTCCAGATTTCCACGGCCCTGTGTGAAAAAATGCTTCCCGATTTCACTCCTGAATGACCTAGCTCTAATTTTAAGATTGTACCCCCTTGTTCTGGATTTCTCAACTGTATCTACTCTATTTAATCCTTTTAACATTTTAAACACCTCAATTGGATCAGCCATAACCTTCTAAACTCAAATACAAGCAAAGTTTATGCAACCTGTTCTCATAATTTAACCCTCTAAGCCCCGGTATCATTCTGGTGAATCTGTGCTGCACCCCCTCCAAAGCCAATATATCCTTCCTGAGGTGCGGTGCCCAAAATTGAACACAGTACTCCAGAAGGGATCTGACCAAGGCTCTGTATAACTGTAGCATAACTTGCTCCCCCCCCTTTGCATTCGCAGCCCCTTGAGATAAAGGCGGACTTTCCATTAGCATGTTTGTTGATATATATCAATGACTTGGACATAAAGGGCACAATTTCAAAATTTGCAGATGACAAAACTCGGAAGTGTAGCAAACAGAGAGGAGGATAGCGATAGACTTCAAGAGGACAAACAGGCTGGTGGAATGGGTGGACACACAGATGAAAGTTAACACAGAAGTGCGAAGTGACACATTTGGCAGGAAGAATGAGGAGAGGCAATATAAACTAAATGGTACAATTCTAAAGGGGGTGCAGGAACAGAGACACCTGGGGGTATATGTGCACAAATCTTTGAAGGTGGCAGGACAGGTTGAGAAAGTGGTTAAAAAAGCATACGGGATCCTGGGCTTTATGCCTCTACTTATAGAGTACAAAAGCAAGGAAGTTACGTTGAACCTTTATAAAATACTGGTTCGGCCACAACTGGAGTACTGTGTCCAATTCTGGGCACCGCACTTTAGGAAGGATGTGAAGGCCTTAGAGAGGGTGAAGAAAAGATGGTTCCAGGGATGAGGGACTTCAGTTATGTGGATAGACTGGAGAAGCTCGGATTGCTCTCCTTAGAGCAGAAAAGGTTGAGAGGAGATTTGATAGAAGTATTCAAAATCATGAAGTAAAAAGAGCACAGATTTAAGGTGATTGGCAAAAGAACCAAAGGCAACATTAGGAAAAACTTTTTAATGCAGCAAGTAGTTATATGATCTGGAATGTTCTGCCTGACAAGGTGGTGGAAGCAGATTCAATCTGGGCTTTCAAAAAGAATTTGGATAAATGCTTGAAGGGCTACGGGGAAAGAGCGGTGGAATGTGACTAATTGGACTGCTCTTACAAAGAGCCAGCATAGGCTCGATGGGCCGAATGGCCTCCTTTTGTGCTATAACCATTCTATGATTCGAGCTTTCTCGATTACTTTTTATACCTGTGCAGAAGCTTTTAGTGATGTGTGTACTCAGACATCTAAATCCCTTTGCTCCTCCATAGATCCTAGTTTCTTATTAATAATATTCTGATTTATCTTTCTTGGATCCAAAGTGGATGACCCCTCACTTTCTCACATTGAACTCCATCTGCCACAGTTTTACCCACTCACTTAATCTGTGTGTCCCATCCACACAAATTACTCCAAACTTACGTGTCATCTGCAAACTTGGATATACAACTGTCTATTCCTTCATCCAAGTCATGATATATATATTTATGGTGAAAAGCCATGGTCCCAGTATAAATCCCTGGGGAACAACATGTCACATCACCAGAGTACATTCCGACGATTCCTCCTCTGTCTTGTACATTTCCCACCGATTATGGGCACTGTTGTGTGGAGCTTTATGAAATAACTTCTTGAAGTCCATATAGACAATATTCATAGACACTCCCCTATCCATGTTAGTGACCGCCTCAAAAAATTCAACTAAATTAGTCAGACGAGACCTATCCTTCACAAATCCATGTAGACTCTCTGATCAGCTCAGCCATTCTATCCCTGATAGATTCCAGTAACTTCGCCATAACTGACAGATCTGTAGTTTCCTGGTGTCTCCCTCCAGTCTTAAATAAAAGGAGTGACATTTGCAATCCAAAGCCACAATTCCCAAATCTAGAGTGCCCTGGAAAATGACTAATACATCTGCAATTCCCCCACCTGTTTCTTTTAATACCCTAGGGTGTACCTCCATCAGGAGATTTATCAGTCTTAAGTCCCATTATTTTCTCTATCACCATTTTTTAAACATATTAAATCCAATAAATTCCTCCCCAAGTCTTTTTTTAGGTGACCTTGTACCGCTAGTATTTTGTCCTGTTCCTCTACTGTGAGCACAGATACAAGTCTGCCACTTCCTTATTGTCAATTAAAGCGTCTCCCTAGAGACACAGTGAAGTTTTTTTTTGCTTGGTTCCTTATCAACAGCAGGTAGATTAAAAGCATTTGTTCCCTTCAAATACAACAGTTACACAAAAAAATACATTAGTTTTGTAATTGGGGGGGGGGGGGGGGGGGGGGGCAGCTTTTTACCTCTATCGACTTCTATTGGTTATGGCTTGTTTATAGCAAAGGCCAAATACAACACTTTTTTCTTAATTGCAGTTTTACACCTTCATTAAATATCTATGCTCTAGTACTTGCCACTTAAAATTCAGGACCCCTAATTCTGAACCTCCCGCCAATAATTGGATTGAAGTTGTTACCTGTTTACATAAAACATCTGGCAATTGAGTTCTCAGTGTAAATTAAAGCAGCTGCTTTAAGCATTTAGAATACATCACAAAAAAATCTTTAAAATTTGGCAGTTAAAAATTCCATTTGCTACACTTAGTACTGTAAATAAAATACAGTATCTCCATTTCACCCCCTCCTCCCCCGGAAAGGTACAAGCCTTCTCATTTTTGATGTTTTTATACAAAAACCAAAAATAACCCAGTTATTGTGTGTCCTAAAAGTGGTTCCCATGGGGGATTTCATTCTCAGTAATTATCCACCAATACACCAATGGAGTAAGGGCAGGCTTACAAGCAGCAAGTTATGGTGCTGTTTGTGAGTGGCTAGTCATGCTGTCAATCAGATTCTAGAAGTTGTACACTCAAGTACATACTGGGAGCTTAATCTGCTAGCTGAACTCTCAGTTCAGGCCTTGGACAGGCCTCAGTTAGAATACTATGTCCCGTTTTGGTCTCCTCATATGGTGGGTGATATTGAAGCTTTGGAAAGGGTGCAGAGGGCCACAAGATTAACTCCCAGTTTAAAGCATCTCAGTTACCCGGATAGGCTCAAAGAGCTGGGACTCTATACTTTAGAGGTGCTCAGAGATGTGAGAGTGATTTGATTTGAGGTTTACAAGATGATGAAGGGAATAGGTTGTGTTTGTGTAGACAGTTTGTTTCAATTGAACAGGTTAGGGAGGACCAGGGGTCACGATCTCAAGTTATACAAGGCCAGATGTCAGGAGGTGGTCCTTTTTCCAAGAGAATAGTGGACCTGTGGAACAGGCCTGCCGGCTGGGTGAAAGTTAATCTGCTAAATTCCTTCAAGCGAGAGCCGGACCTGCTCCTGGCTCGGGTGGAAATCATCTTATATAAAAGGTATAACATTAATCATGGCCAGAGTGAGGGTCTGAAATAGTTCTGATCGCCTAAAGGGGTAGGAAAGGAATTTCACAGATTTTTCCCCCCTAACTGGCCTGAGTTTTTTTTTAATCTGGTTTTTCGCCTCTCCCAGGAGATAATATGGTTTCAGGTGGGGTGGGGAGTGTATATATTGTGATGCACAAGCTGGATGGACGAGTGGGTCTTTTCCAGTCTGTCATTGTTATATGTCCGTAAGAAGTGACAGTCTGGCAACCTGCATAAACTGAAGGCTCAGGCTGCTCACAGATACAAGTTGCAGATGGAAAACATTGTTTCATGTATTTCAAACAATTGTCCTCAATAGACAAGTTTGATTTTTTTTTGAAAATGGTCGTCTTCACAATATATACACTCCCCACCCCACCTGAAAACAAAACTCAGGCCAGTTAGGGGGGAAAAATCTGTGAAATTCCTTTCCTACCCCTTTAGGTGACCTTTTCAGTTATGATTTGTGTTCATGAATATGAAATGTTAGTAAATCAACTGCGGGGTGGGGGGGGGGGGAGAGGGGGAAGGAGGAGGAGAAGAGATATAATGTTATACATGAACTATGAAGTAAGGCAAATCTATCTACTGGGTCACACTGGCAAGGATTGTGAACAATTGAACATCTTGCACAACTGAAAGTAGGTCAACAGTGCCATTTATGAGCTACCACTGATCCTTGTTGAATATTTACAGGCAGGGCTTCTTTAAACCATAGGCCTGATCAGCACATGCAAGCATATTTGGGGACTTTCAAACTCCTTGTAGCTGCTTAGTGTGAAATTCATAGCTTAACAGGCTTGGAAGAGCCAAAACACCATTTTTCATAGTCCAGCTTGACAAGGGTCAGAAACATCTTCAATATTCATCTTACAAAACATTACTTTCTACTGTCACATTTTTGTGGCAACTACAACTATAAATTTCTATGCCCACATTTATAATGGAAACTGCCCGTGTACACTGGTGCATTGCCAGCTCCCTGTCGCCCCAGTCTGCACTGCAGAGAAACTTGTAGACTCAAACTTTATTTCTCTGCTTCCCAAATTGCCATTACTTTTCCTATTTAATTATAAATAATGTAAAATCAAGTATTAAACAAAAATAAAAATGGCATATGACTTTAAAATTAAAAAAAATCATAGTCCCAATTATTCTCCACTCTCTAATCACGCTTCCCCTCAAGATTACATTGTCGCGACAATTCATTTGCAGTGCCACAGGATACCGACCAATGTTTTCATGTTATATAACGTCACCTCTCAAAGCACGACTGAATCCAGGATTTTGAAGCTAGGAACCCATTCGGACCCCAGTGTCCACTAGTGGATTCAAGAAGTCAAAGGACAATAAAAGTTAGTGTACGTATGGTGTCCTGGCCCAGAGGTCGATAGTCTATCAAATATTAAAACCAGTAAGTGGTCTCACGACTAAACGTGATGCTGAAAATGCATCATTATATCACCGATTGAATGGGGCCGGACCTAACAGGATGTTGTACCCTCAATCACCCCACTGATGAATTGCCTTATCCCATGCTGATCTCAATTCCCCTTCCTCTCCTCCCCCCCAAAACGCTTGCTTCAAGTTGCCACATTGGTTCCATTGTCTCCCATATTGGTTTTGACTATCTGTGTTCAACGCCACAGGAGAAGATGAGCAAGTACATTATTATACACTGTAAAGACATGAGTACTGGGCTCAGTAAGTCCAGTGCACAGCAGGGTCCAAATGACAGAATGACCAGTTGGTTTATTTTTGGAGAAGTGATTGCAGGAAGAATATTAGCCAGGACACTTGAGGAACTCACTGCTTTGAATACTACCATGTTCACCAGAGCTGGTTTAACAGCTCATGTGAAGGACAGCATCTGTGACACTGGGACCACTCCCTCAGTACTGCATTAGAGTGTCTGTTTATATTGTGTGCTTAACTCCTGGAGTAGGGGTTGAACCCACAACAGACCTCTGACTCTCTGCAACCAACTGAACCAAGCTGACAGTTAGTGTGAAATCAACAGCACTGTGGGAGAACCTTCACCACACGGACTGCAGCGGTTCAAGAAGGCGGCTCACCACCACCTTCTCAAGGCAATTAGGGATGGGCAATAAATGCCGGCCTCGCCAGTGACGCCCATATGCCATGAACGAATAAAAAAAATCGTACTGGCTAGACTGCAGCAATGAGTTTCAGGAGTATGCCTTCATTAACATGAAACTGAACTTTTCGAAGCATCACAAAACAAATAAGGAAAATAAAGCAAGAAAAAAGTGAAGTGGCCAGTCTCAACAGATTTCTTGCTAGTGTGGGCTACTAACTCAGCACTAAGCTGACAATCAGAAATTACAGGACACTTGGTCCAGTGTCAGTGTTTGCTCTTCAGCTGGAGCCATCTACTCGATCTTCATTCCAATCTCAGACCTGGCTGGCTGGCTGGTGTGGTTTATAAAAACATTACACAGGGAATGCATCCTTGGCATTCCAAGGTTGGGGCAAAGGTGGAACGCAAGAAATACGCTCCAACAGTATCCAACCTACATGCTTGAAGCTGACACCTGGGTGTGACAAACACCACCCGACAACTTGATGAGGACAAATAAAAAGATCAATAAAAAGGTTAAAAGAAATAATAAACCCTGGTGACGACGCTGCCGCCATGTTGTTTAATGGGATTGTATCTGCCCCTGCATCAGCTCTTCTGCAGCTGAAACCCTCATCCATGCCTTTGTTACCTCTAGACTTGACTATTCCAATGCTCCTCTGGCTGGCCTCCCATCTACCACCCTACGTAAACTTGATCTTATCCAAAACTCTGCTGCCCTTATCCTAACTCGCACCAAGTCCCGTTCACCCATCACCCCTGTACTCGCTGACCTACATTAACTCCTGGTCTGGCAATGCCTCAATTATAAAATTCTCATCCTTGTTTTCCATGGCCTTACCCCTCCCTATCTCTGTAACCTCCTCCAGCCCTACAACCCTCCGAGATCTCTGCACTCTTCCAATTCTGGCCTCTTCTGCATCCCTGATTTCCTTCGCCCAACCCTTGGTGGCCGGGCCTCCAGCTGCCCAGGCCCTGAGCTCCGGAATTCCCTCCCTAAACCTCTCTGCCTCTCTCTCCTCCTTTAAGTCGCTCCTTAAAACCCACCTCTTTGACCAAGCTTAAGCTCACCTATCCCAATATCCTTACGTGGCTCGGTGTCAATTTTCTGACTGATAACGCTCCTGTGAAGTGTCTTGGGATGTTTTACCATGTGAAAAGCGCTGAATAAATGCAAGTTTAAAGTAGGCCAGAACTGAGAGGGTATAACTATCGGGAAAGACTGAATGAGGCTGGGGATCCTTTCTCTAGAAAAGAGAGAAGGCTGACCGAATAGACCTTTTAAAATTATGAAGGGGGTTTGACAGGGTAGATATCTCCACTTGTGGGGAGTCCAATACGAGGCACCATAAACTAGCACCGACATAGACCTGTTGTGCCGAATGGCCTGTTGCTGTCCTGTAAATTCTAATGTAAGGAATCTTACAACACCAGGTTACAGTCCAAGTAAAACTGTTGGACTATAACCTGGTGTGGTAAGATTCCTGACATGTGTACACCCCAGTCCATCACCAGCATCTCCACACCCTGTAAATTCGATGCATTAGATCGAATTACATAGAATGAACAGATCGTTCAGCCCATCTGGTCGGTGCTGATGTTTATGCTCCTCCCTCCCCACTTCATCTCACCCGATCAGCATATTCCTTTCTCCCCTCTTGTGCCTACGCTATTTACCTGAATTCCCTATTGGATTTATGAGTGACTATCCTATTTATGGCCTCCCCACAAGTGGAAACATCTGCTCCACATCGAACGCCTTCTATCATTTTAAAGCCCATCAGTTCACCCCCCCCCCCCCCCACCCTCAGCCTTCTCTTCTGTCCCGGTCTGTCCGCAGGTCTCCGGGCTGACTCCATACCTGCTCTCCACCGCTTCTGGCCGACGTAGGGCAGCAGGTCGTGCCGGGTGATGACCCTGAGGAGCTGCAGCAGGTTCCTGAAGTTGCTTTCGTCGCACAGGCCCCTCCGTTCGAGCTCGAAGAGCAGCCGCACCCCGCACTTGGGCCGGTGGACCGAGCCGGCGTCGAGGGCCTGGCCCCCGGCCCGGGCCCCGCGGCCGAACCGCGCCAGCCTCCGGTCCAAGGGGCGGGCCTCGGGCTGCGGGCCCGGCTCCCCCTCGGCCACCGGGTCCTCGGCCACCGTCCACAGGGCCGGGTCCAGCGGGTGGGCGGGCGGGTAGGCCTGGTCCAGCAGGAAGGAAAGCGTCTCCACGTCGGTGTGGGTGAGCTGGGAGCCGACCAGCTCGAACATCTGGTGGAGGGACATCATCTGGTAGTAGGCCAGCACCTCCTCCTCGTCCCACAGCGCCGGCCGGGCGGCCGCCATCCCCGCGGGGGAGGGAGTGTGAGAGACCGGGCCCGGCCCACAGTCAACAAAATGGTGCCGGACCCTTCCTCGGACCGGGCCCCGGGAACGAGGGCTCGGCTCCTGGCCACGGGCTCTCGGCTGGGTCGGTTCAGGTCCGGCTCCAGGCCGTGTCTCGGTTCGGTTCAGGTCGGGTTCTGTTCCAGGCCGTGTCTCGGTTCAGGTCGGGTTCTGTTCCAGGCCGTGTCTCGGTTCAGGTCGGGTTCTGTTCCAGGCCGTGTCTCGGTTCAGGTCGGGTTCTGTTCCAGGCCGTGTCTCGGTTCAGGTCCGGTTCTGTTCCAGGCCGTGTCTCGGTTCAGTCCGGTTCTGTTCCAGGCCGTGTCTCGGTTCAGTCCGGTTCTGTTCCAGGCCGTGTCTCGGTTCAGGTCCGGTTCTGTTCCAGGCCGTGTCTCGGTTCAGGTCCGGTTCTGTTCCAGGCCGTGTCTCGGTTCGGTTCAGGTCGGGTTCCAGGCCGTGTCTCGGTTCGGTTCAGGTCGGGTTCCAGGCCGTGTCTCGGTTCGGATCAGGTCGGGTTCCAGGCCGTGTCTCGGTTCGGTTCAGGTCGGGTTCCAGGCCGTGTCTCGGTTCGGTTCAGGTCGGGTTCCAGGCCCTGTCTCGGTCCGGTACCGATCCCGCCCTGTTGTTGTTGTGTTTTTTTCCCCCCCTCTTCTGGTACTTTCCAGCCGTTCCGGTCGCGCATGCGCCAAACGTCCACCACACTCTGCCAACAAGAACTGTCCTCGCGGGGCGGGGCGCGCGCGGGTTGGGGGGGGGGGGTGGGGGAAAGAGAGGCGTCCAGTGCGCACGCGCCCCGCTCTTTATTACGACAACTCGCGCCTCTGTGACGCAGCCTCCTCCCCCCCCCCCCCCCCCCCGCGACCTTTTGTTTGTAGTTTAAAAACAAACCGTTATTTCCGTTAACGGCCGGCCGGCGGGCGGCTCGTCTTATAAGATGGTCAGGTTGGTAGGAGCCGCTTCGGGTGGCGCTGGCTCCGCCTCAGGCCTCCGCTTCCCCCCTCCTTCACACAGTAAATGACCGGACACAAGGGACGAAAGCAATCCTTAGCCGGCGAGAAAATAAAATGTGATTTCCGATAATGAAACTCCAGTCTCCGTTGGCTAATTCCTCCCCTCCCCCGCCGCCCACGGTAACGCGTCTGCGCAGCAGGCCCGGCCGCTATCGATTGATGACGTGAGGGCCCCGGGCGGGGGGGGGGGAGGGGACAGCACGATGGCTGACGTCACGTCATTTGCATGTGATTATTTTCCGCCGGGTCCCCGGAGGAGGAGGGGGCGGTGATTGACAGCTTGTTGCCTGGTGACGCGTGGCAGAGGCGGGCTCTGCAGCCTGCGAGTAGTGAATGGAGTCAGCGCCTACCGATGGAAGCGCCGGTAATGTGCACTCTCTCTATCTTCTTAATTTTTGCATATTAATATCTTCTCTTTGCATAATTTAGGGCGCCTTTTATTGATTGCTGTGGAAAAAAAAAAGCTAATGCAGTAGCTGGGACTCTTTCTCCTCCCATTGCTAAGCAGGAGCTCTGGGTGTTTTATTTCATGCAACCAAAATGATCCAAAATACACATTTTCAACAGATTAAAAATATTTGCAATAGATGAAGTCAGCATGCTTTATCGTGGAATGCAAAAAAAGTATAATGCGACAAATCCATTATCTAAAATAAGAGATTGGGTGAATTATTAGCAGTTATTGTGTTGTCCAGGATAAAAGAATCTAATCCAAAGTGGATAAGATTTAATTTAATTGCAAACTTTTACTATTTCATTCTGAATGTGGATGTTAACGAAACTTTAGAAAGTGATTTAATGCAAGAGCACAAATAATTGTGTAGGTGCTAAATGATTTAATGGTTCTAAAGAGAGTGTATTCATTTGGTGGCAGGAACGCGTGGAGCTTTCGTTTATAAACATTTTTCTTGTTACGAAAGAAAATCAATGGCAAGGGACGGAAATTAATGTCTTGTATATTATCCCCCCAAAAAATCAATTAAAAGGTGTGGAATTGGGGTTGCGAGGTTTTTTCAGCTGGTGTGCAGAGCAGAGGAAGAAAGGCAGGGAGGCAGTGAATGAGTGGTGCAGCAGCATCGGCCGTCAGGATTGTAATTCACCGGGAGCTGGTTAAATGCAAGCTTTAACTTCAGTAATCGTGCACAGGCTCGGCTCCAATCTCCTACTTTTGTTCCTAACGCTGTTATTTTTTTTGTGTTGCAGTTAAAGCGGTAAAAAACCATATCGACAAACCCCCGGCTCTTTATTTATTTGCAGGGAAGCATTTGAATAGACCCGGGTGCATTATTGTGTCTGTTTGGTGATGTTTTGTCTCTTTCAAAAACCCTCTTCACACGAATTAAACTCTCAGATTTCTGAAGGTGATTTTTCTTTTGATGTCGTTGCATGGAATGTGTGGCTTTTGAACATCCCACATTGTGCAGCCAGTTTGCACCGATAGCCATTGTTACATCACTCCGTTGGTGTGTTTGTGCACTGTTTAGACGGCAGGTACATTGCTACACATTCTCTTCCACATTACACACGGTATTCTGCAGGATTCTGCACTCGGGGGATGAGCTGCTGCCGGTGGGGGCCTTGTTCCATGCTTATCCGTTGAAGGAGGGGGTTTAATGGGTGTTCCAAGGAATCTCAGTGATTTAAGGGTGTTGTCAAGGTACAGTAGTAATAGCCCTTATGATAGCAGCCTAACCACAAACGCAAGGATTCCTGGTTTAGCCCCGAATGATGTGGTTCTCGTGTCATAGATAACGATCAGAGATTTTTACAGCACAGAGGGAAGCCATTCGGCCCATCATGCCTGTGCCAGCTCAGTGAAAGAGCTCTCCATTTAGTGCTGTTCTACCCTTTCCCCATATCTATTTTGTTTTTTTCATAGGAACAGGAGTAGGTCATTCAGCCCCTGTTCTGCCATTCAGTTAGATCATGGCTGATATGTATCTCCTCCATTTACTTGCCTTTGTTCCATATCCCTTGATACCCATGCCTATCAAAAATCTATCAATCTCAGTCTTGAGAATTTCAATTTACCCAGCATCCACAGCCTTTTGGGGGAGAGAGTTCCAGATTTCCACTCCCCTTTGTGTGAAGAAATCCTTCCTGACATCACCCCTGAACGGCCTAGCCCTAATTTTAAAATCATGCCTCCTCGTTCTGGACTCCCTCATCAGCAGAAATAGTTTCTCCCTTCACACAAAGGGTGGAAATCTCTGCAAGCAAACATGCAGGTGCAGCAAGCAGTTAGGAAGGCAAATGGTTGGCCTTCATTGCAAGAGGATTTGAGTACAGGAGCAAGAATGTCTTACTGCAGTTATACAGGGCCTTGGTGAGACCACACCTGGAGTATTGTGTGCAGTTTTGGTCTCCTTACCTAAGCAAGGATATACTTGCCATAGAGGGAGTGCTGCGAAGGTTCACCAGACTGATTCCTGGGATGGCAGGACTGTCATATGAGGAGAGATTGGGTCAACTAGGCCTGTATTCACTCGAGTTTAGAAGAATGAGAGGGGATCTCATTGAAATGTATAAAATTCTGACAGGGCTGGACAGGCTGGATGCAGGGCGGATGTTTCCTCTGGCTGGGGGGGGTCCAGAACGAGGGGTCACAGTCTCAGGATACGGGGTAGGACAATTAGGACTGAGATGAGGAGAAATTTCATCACTGAGGGTGGTGAACCTGTGGAATTCTCTACCACAGAAGGCTGTGGAGGCCAAGTCACTGAATATATTTAAGAAGGAGCTAGATAGATTTCTAGACACGGAAGGCATCAAGGGGTATGGGGAGAGAGTGGGAATATGGTATTGAGATAGAGAATCAGTCATGATCCTATTGAATGGCGGAGCAGGCTCGAAGGGCCGAATGGCCTACTCCTCCTATTTTCTATGTTTCTACCCAATCGAATCCTTTTCTCATTTTAAACACCTCAATTAAATCATTCCTCAAACTTCAAAACTCAAGGGAATACAAGCCAAGTTACATTCGAGCATATGAAAAATGATGGACAGGAAAGACCTATTGGTCCATCCAGCCTGTTTATGCAATCTGTTCTCATAATTTAACCCTTTAAGCCCTGATATCATTCTGGTGAATCTGCGCTGTATCCGCTCCAAGGCCAATGTATAATTCTTGAGGTGGGTTGTCCAGAACTGAATGCAGTTCTCCAGATGGAGGTCTGACCAAGACTCTGTATAACTGAAGCATAACTTCCACCCCTTTGTATTCCAGCTCTCTGGAGATTAGGCCAACATTCCATTTGGCTTTTTGATTACTTTTTGTACCTGTCTAAGTACAAATCACTAAAAGCTAGTGCCCCACTACGGACAGAAAATTCAACTAGATTAATCAGACATGACCTACACGTCACAAATCCATGCACTAAAGAGTGACAAATCCCCAGGACCCCAGATGGTTTCCATCCCAAGGTTTTAAAGGAAGTAGGTGAGCACATTGCAGATGCCCTAACTATAATCTTTCAAAGTTCTCTAGATTCAGGAACTGTCCCTCTAGATTGGAAAATTGCACATGTCACTCCGCTTTTTAAGAAAGGAGAGAGAGAGGGAAACTGGGGAATTGTAGACTAGTTAGCCTAACATCTGTTGTGGGGAAAATGCTGGAGTCTATAATTAAGTGACTGTACACCTCAAGAATTTTCAGTTAATCAGAGAGAGCCAGCATGGATTTGTGAAAAGTAGGTCGTGCCTGACAAACCTGATTGAATTTTTTGAAGTGGTGACTAAAGTAGTGGACAGGGGAATGTCAATGGATGTTATTTATATGGACTTCCAGAAGGCATTTGATAAGGTCCCACATAAGAGACTGTTAGCTAAGATAGAAGCCCATGGAATCGAGGGAAAAGTACGGACTTGGTTAGGAGATTGGCTGAGCGAAAGGCGACAGAGAGTTGGGATAATGGGAAGGTCCTCAGATTGGCTGGATGTGACCAGTGGAGTCCCGCAGGCATCTGTCTTGGGACCTCAATTATTCACAATATTTATTGACTCCTTAGATGAAGGCATAGAAAGTCTCATATCTAAGTTTGCCGATGACACAAAGATTGGTGGCATTGTAAGCAGTGTAGATGAAAACATAAAATTACAGAGGGATATTGATAGATTAGGTGAATGGGCAAAACTGTGGCAAATGGAATTCAATGTAGACAAATGTGAGGTCATCCACTTTGGATCAAACAAGGATAGAACAGGGTACTTTCTAAATGGTAAAAGCCATACGGCCCCTCGAGCCTGCTCCGCCATTTAATAAGATCATGGCTGATCTTCAACCTCAACTTCACTTTCCCTTAGTGTCTAAAAATCTATCGATTTTAGTCTTGAATATACTCAACGACTGGGCACCCACAGCCCTCGGGGGTAGAGAATTCCAAAGATTAACCACCCTCTGAGTGTAGAAATTCCTCCTCATCTCAGTCCTAAGTCGCTCACTCCTTATCCTGAGACAATGACCTCTAGTTCTAGACTCTCTAGCCAGAGGAAGCAGCCTCTCCGCAACTACTCTGTCAAGCTCTCTAAGAATGTTATATGTTTCAATGAGATCACCTCTCATCTAAACTCCAGAGAATATAGGCCCATTCTTCTCAATCTCTCCTCAAAGGACAACCCTCTCATCCCAGGAATCAATCTAGTGAACCTTCGTTGCACCGCCTCTAAAGCAAGTATGTCCTTCCTTAGGTAAGGAGACCAAAACTGTACACAGTACTCTAGGTGTGGTCTCGCCAAAGCCCTATACAATTATAGCAAGACTTCCTTAATCTTGTACTCCAACCCCCTTGCAATAAAGGCCAACACATTGTTTGCCTTCCTAATTGCTTGCTGTACCTGCATGTTAACTTTCTGTGTTTTGTGGACAAGCACACCCAAATCACTCTTGAACACTGATATTTAATTGTTTCTCACCATTTAAAAAATATTCTGTTTTTCTATTCTTCCTACCAAAGTGAATAACCTCACATTTCCCCACATTATACTTCATCTGCCACCTTCTTGCCCACTCGCTTAACCTGTCTATATCCTTTTGCAGACTCTTTGTGTCCTCCTCACAGCTTACTTTCCCACCTAGCTTTGTATCGTCAGCAAACTTGGAAACATTACATTCAGTCCCTTCATCTAAGTCATTAATATAGATTGTAAATAGTTGAGGCCCAAGCACAGCTATTTACAGCACTCCAATAGTTACAGCCTGCCAACCTGAGAATGACCTGGTATGAAAGGGAAATTGTGTTTGAACAAACCTACTGGATTTTTTTAAGGATGTAACTGGTAGAATAGATAAGGGAGAACCAGTGGATGTGGTTTATTTGGATTTTCAGAAGGCCTTTGATAAAGTCCCACATAAGAGGTTAGTGTGCAAAATTAAAGCACATGGGCTTGGTGGTAATATACTGGCATTGATTGAAAATTGGTTAACAGACAGGAAACAGAGAATAGGAATAAATGGGTCTTTTTCGGGATGGTAGGCAATGACTAGTGGGGTACTGCAGGGAACAGTGCTTGGACCCCAGCTATTCACAATATATATCAATGATTTGGATGAGGGAACCAAATGTAATATTTCCAAGTTTGCTAACGACACAAAACTAGGTGGGATCATGAGTTGTGAGGATGATTTTGACAAGTTGAGTGAGTGGGCAAATACATGGCAGATGCAGTATAATGTGGATAAATGTGAAGTTATCCACTTCGGAAGGAAAAACAGAAAGGCAGCGTATTATTTAAATGGTGATAGATTGGGAAATGTTGATGTACAAAGGGACCTGGGTGTCCTTGTACACCAGTCACTGAAAGCAAACATGCAGGTGCAGCAAGCAATTAGGAAGGCAAATGGTATGTTGGCCTTCATTGCAAGAGAATTTGAGTACAGGAGCAAGGATGTCTTACTGCAGTTATACAGGGCCTTGGTGAGACCACACCTGGAGTATTGTGTGCAGTTTTGGTCTCCTTACCTAAGAAAGGATATACTTGCCATAGAGGGAGTGCAGCGAAGGTTCACCAGACTGATTCCTGGGATGGCGGGACAGTTGTATGAGGAGAGATTGGGTCAACTCAGCCTGTATTCACTCGAGTTTAGAAGAATGAGAGGGGATCTCATTGAAACATATAAAATTCTGACAGGGCTAGACAGACTGGATGCAGGGAGGATGTTTCCCCTGGCTGGGGGGTCCAGAACGAGGGGTCACAATCTCAGGATACGGGGTAGGACATTTAGGACTGAGATGAGGAGAAATTTCTTCAGAGGTTGGTGAACCTGTGGAATTCTCTACCACAGAAGGCTGTGGAGGCCAAGTCACTGAATATATTTAAGAAGGATATAGATAGATTTCTAGACACAGAAGGGCATCAAGGGGTATGGGGAGAGCGCGGGAATATGGTATTGAGATAGAGGATCAGCCATGATCATATTGAATGGCGGAGCAGGCTCGAAGGGCCGAATGGCCTACTCCTGCTCCTATTTTCTATGTTTCTATGACCCATTTATTCCTACTCTCTGTTTTCTGTCCATGAACCAATCCTGTATCCATGCTAATATTTTACCTCCAACCCCATGAGCTCTTATCTTGTGTGACAACCTCTTGTGTGGCACCTTCGAATGCCTTTTGAAAATCCAAATTTACTATATCCACTGGTTCCCTTTTATTTACCCTGCTAGTTACATCCTCAAAACACTCGTAATAGATTTGTCAAATACAAATTTACCTTTCGTGAAACCATGTTGACTCTGCCTAATCATAATTATGATTTTCTAAATGCCCTGTTACCATTGCATTTACCATTACCCAGCATTTTCTCGACAACTGATGTCAGGCTAACTGGCGGGAGTTCCCTCTTTTCTCTCTTCCCCCCCCCCCCCCCCCCCCCCTTTCTTGAATAGTGGGGTTACATTTGTTACCTTCCAGTCCACTGGGACAGTTCTAGAACCTAGGGAATTTTGGAAGACCACAACCAATGTATCTCTGCAGCCATCTCTTTTAAAACCCTAGGATGTAGACCATCAGGTCCAGGGGATTTGTCGGCTTTTAGTCCCCTTAATTTCTCCAGTACTTTTTCTTTACTAATATTAATTACTTTAACTTCCTCATTCTCATTAGCCTCTTGGTTCCCCACTATTTCTGGTATGCTTTTTGTGTCTTTGCGAAGACAGATACAAAATACTTGTTAACGTCTCTGCCATTTCCTTACTCCCCATTATAATTTCTCCTGTCTCAGCCTCTAAGGGATCCACGTTTACTTTTGCTACTCTCTTCCTTTTTGCATACTTGTAGAAGCTCTTACAATCTGTTTTTATGTTTCTTGCTAGTTTACTCTCATATTCCATTTTCTCCCTCTTTATCAAATTTTTGTTTATCCTTTGGTTTCTAAATCTCTCCCAATCCTCAGGCTTACTACTCTTCTTGGCAACATTATCAGCTTTTCTTTCAATCTAATACTGTCCTTAACTTCTTTAGTTAGCCATGGATGGATCTCTTTTCCCCTGGAGTTTTTATTTCTCATTGGAATGTATGCTTGTTGAGAATTATGAAATATTTCTTTAAATGTTTAACATTGCTTATCGACTGGCATACCTCTTAATCTAATTTCCCAATTTACCTTAGCCAACCAGACAATACCTATGTAACTGTCTTTATTTAAGTTTAAGGCTCTAGTTTCTGACTTAAGTACGTCACTCTCAGAATTTCACATTGACTTTGTCATATTATGATCACTCTTCCCCAGAGGATCCCTTAATATGAGATTACTAATTAACCCTGTCTCATTAGCCTGTTCCCTGGTTGGTTCCACGACATATTGTTCTAGGAAACCGTGCCGAATACATTCCATGAACTCCTCCTCCAAACTACCTTTGCCAATTTGATTTGTCCAGTCTCTATGAAGATTAAAGTCCCAAGTTACAAGCTCCTATTATTTCTTGATTAATACTCTGTCCAATGGTATAGCTACTGTTAGGGGGCCTGTAAACTACTCCCACCAGTATTTTCTGCCCCTTATTATTTCTTATATCCACCAATACTGATTCTACTTCCTGATAAATTTTAAATGAAGGAATGACATTTTTTCAATCCGAAGGCATAATTCCCGAGTTTAGAGAGCTTTGGAAAATCGTGACTAACACATCTACAATTTTCTCACTATTTCTTTTTATACCTTGGGGTGGAAACCATCAGGTCCTGGAGATTTGTCTATCTTAAGTCCCATTAGTTTCTCCATTACCATTTTTTTTAACATATATTAAATTGCTCTTATTTTGGTTCCCTTTTACCGCTGGTATTTTGTCCTCATCCTCTTCCTCTGTCTCAACTGTAAAAACAGATACAAAGTACTCATTTAACAAATCTGCCATTTCCTTATCCATCATAGTCTCGCCTACCTCCGCCTTTAATGGGCCCATATTCTCCTTTACCACTCTTAAAATATATTTATAAAATAAATATATCCGCTTTGATATTCCTTGTAAGTTTTTTTTCATACTCCCTTTTGCCCCTCTTACTACTTTCTTTGTATCCTTTTGGTTTTTATCGCTCTCCCAGTCCGGTTCGATTTCCACTTTTCCTTGTATTTGTGTAAGCCTTTTCTTTCAGCTTGATACTGTCTCTTACCTCATTTGTTGACTGTGGTTGCTTAACTACACAAGTGGAGCCTTTGCCTTTAGGGATATGTACTGGTTTTGTATTGCACCAGACACTTTGGGGCCGATTTTCGGATGGCCAAGCGGGTGCGTTGGGGGTTGGGGGGGCTCTGAAAATGGTGGAATCCCAGAGCGGTTCGGAGCCCGGTTCCAACCTGCTCGCTTCCGGGTTCCCCAATAACTCGTTCAGGTGCGCACGCAGCTCCACGTACGGGACTCCCACTGGCAATTAAAGCCGGCGGGATGATAATTTAGGTAGTTGAGGTACTTGACAGACCTCATGACTGGACATTTTGGCAGGGGTGCAATTTTGAAGGATCCTCAGCGTGTTTCCCGTGCTGTGAGGGGGGAATACCTCATTTATTGCAGCAGGGCACTCTGTCACTTTCGTCAAAGTTTTGGCTGCAATACCTTTGTCTTTCCACTCAAAATTATTAATTTATACCCTAAACTCTGCTGTGCAAACACATTTACCGACTTTGCGGACCCCCTCAAACTCACACCGTCAGGATGGGGGACGCCATGACTGCATTTATCACTTCATCTGAGGACGAGCAACATCACATTAGGACTAGATGGACTAGATGCAGGGAGGATGTTCCCGATGGATGGGGAATCCATAACGAGGGGTCACAGTCTCGGGATACAGGGTATGCCATTTAGAACCGAGATGAGGAGAAATTTCTTCATTCAGAGGGTGGTGAACCTGTGGAATTCTCGACCAGTGGAGGCCAAGTCATTAAATATATTCAAGAAGGAGAGAGATATATTAATGCTGAAGGGATCAAGGGATATGGGGAAAAAGCGGGAACAGGATACTGCGTTAGACGATCAGCCATGATCATTTTGAATGGTGGAGCAGGCCTGAAGGGCTGAATGGCCTACTCTTGTTCTTATTTTCTATGATTCTATGACCAGCCTCGCCAGGCATGCCGTCCATCTCCGCCACGAGGAGCTCCGCAACACAGTGCTGCACCACAGGCACCTACACAACAGCAGGGAGGGCAACAACAGAGATAGCAGCGTCGCAGGAGGCACTACCCTCGCCACAAGGTCTACAGACCGAGGCTCAGCTTCCTGGACCTCTGAGGAGCAGTGCATGCAGAGGCTCAGAATCAGCTGCCAGGAAGTCGCAGACATCTGCAGTCTCCTTCATGCCGAGCTGCTCCCGGCTGGCCCGAGCAGCATCTCCTTACCTGTTGCTATCAAAGTCACCACTGCCCTCAACTTCTTCGCCCCCGGATTGTTCCAGGGTGCCACCGGGGACATCGCTGGGGTCTCTCAGTCTGCACACAAGTGCACAAGGCAGGTCGCTGAGGGCTTGTTTCGCAGGGCTTCGCACTATATCAACTTCCCCATGAATGACCTCGGCCGGACGGAGAGGGCAGTGGGATTCCACGCTGCGGCTGGCTTCCCACGGGTGCAGGGTATAATCGATTGCACCCATATAGCAATACAAGCACCTCTAACACGAGCCAGGACTGTTCATCAACAGGAAGGGCTATCACCCCATCAACAATCAGCTCGTTAGTGACCACCGCAAGAGATTCCTTCACGTGTGTGCCAGATACCCTGGCAGCTGCCACGATTCCTTCATCCTCCGGGAGTCCAACATCCCGCCCCCTTCCACGCACTGAACACCCGCAAGGGCTGACTCCTCGGGGACAAGGGATACCCCTTGCACACGTGGCTCATGATACCTCTGAGGAACCCCATCACCGAGCAACAGCGTCGATATAACGACAGCCACATCGCCACCAGGTCTACAATTGAGCATGTTACAGGGCTGCTCAAGATGCGCTTCAGGTGCCTTGATTGTTCTGGGGGAGCGCTTCAATATGCACCAGACAGAGTGGGACGCATTATAGTCGTCTGTTGTGCCCTGCACAACATGGCACAACAGAGAGGGGTGCCGCTGGAGGAGGCCCCATCCACATCTGCTATCCATATTGAGGAGGAGGCGGCAGAGGTGGAGGAGCAACCCATGGGCAGAACAGTGGCTCACCTGGCTGCTCGTGAGGCTAGGGAGTCACTGATATGTGAACAGTTCTCCTAACATCAGACAGTGTGAAGAGTCCAGTCCTCACCACCTGGACAGAGGAGCGGCAACACCAGCCACCTACCCCCCCCCCCCCCCCCCCCGCACAAAATAGTTGTACAACTACACCTACACCCACTGTAGTGTGACCCAATGGGTGGCATCAAGTGTGGGTGTTCATGGTGAACCTCATGAAAGGGACTTATTGCACAAGCCAGTCAAGAATGGGCAAGACATGGCAGTAGTGGTGACAATGTAATAATTAATGTGAGTTGAACAAAAATCAAATATAAAGAAAAAACATGACAAACCGTCAAACACCCTTGTGCATCCCCTTTGTGCTCACAAAACCTTTGCCTTTCGCTTCCGACTACTCCTACATGGTGCTTCCCCTGTGGCTGCAGCAGAGGTAGTGGCAGGTTGCTCTTGTTCATGCCCTGACCGATTAGATGCTTTGGGCCGACATCCTCTGGGTTTCGGTGCCCGTGAGGGCCCCTCCAAAGACTGCTCCACCTGCACCTGTGCAGGAGCAGACTCGACCACCTGGAGAGGAGGCAGCATTGCGGGTATTGGTTGAGAGGGGGGCAACGGGTGAGATATGGGAGTGGTTTGAGTGGTGTCTCCACTTCCATGTCCCCTTTCGCCATCATCCCTCTTCTGGGCCAGGCCCACATCACTCCTACCACCCTGATAGACGACAGTTTGGAGGACATGTGTGAAGCCTTGTAAGGCCAGTGCTAGTATATCTGCCTGCCTGTTTAAGGCGGCAGAAAGTTGCTCACCCTGAGTCTGAAGGGCCGTTGTCAGGGCCTCATTGGTGAGCCGTGCTTGAAGCTTGATTGAAGCTAGCCTTCCCTCCATCGCAGACATTCCCACACTTACCCGCGATACTATCTCAGAGATGCCTTCACGTCCCTGTGACAGTATCTCGGAGATTCCCTCCTGTACCTGTGCCACCATTCCACTCATGCAGGAGATGGACTCCTTCATTCTCTGTGCAATTGTGGAGAGTGCGCGTGGCACCTGTTCCAGCACCTCACAAATGTGCTGCTGTCCCTCGGTCATTCTCCAGGGTTCAGCATCTGTGTCCAGCTGAGCAGAGCCTGGAGAAGAGCGCTCCCACCGACGCGGACTCTTCACAGCTGCCCCTGCCAGCAGTGTCTGCTCGTGCTCACGTGTGTGCGGTAACTCACCGTGTGCAACCCCAACTAACTGAGGACGGGGACCCACCGAGGTGTGTGTATCTGTGCTGGTGGTTGGCTTGCTCAGATGTGATGGTGCCACCTCAGAGGCAGGCAGGTCCTCTGGGGATTCACCCTCCACCGTCACAGCAGTTGCTGAAGGCCCTGTAAGAGAACAGAAGGCAATAATAAGCATAGTGACAGATGTTGAGGTGCTGAAGATGGCAAGGCATGTTAACATCATTTGCGATTGTGAGTGCTGAATGTTTAAGTTCCGCCACCAGCCGTTGGCAGTCTCGGTGTCCCCGACGGACAGGCACTCGAGGGTGCAGCTCACTTCAAGAGCCTCCTGCTCCGCGTCCGTGAGGACGACCTGATGTTGTGGCCCCCCTCCGGTCTTCGCCCACTCCTGTGCATTCTGGGCTCTCTTTTCCTATAAGGGGAGAAAGTAGAGAGGCGTGAGTGAGGGATGGTGACATGGCCAACTGCTGAATGCATTGGTTTGGGTGAAGTTGACCGTGAAAGAGATGCGACAGAAGGTGAGTATGAGACAAAGCCATGACATTGTATGAGGATTGGGTTGAGTGGTAGTGGGGAGGTGAATAAGTGCAGGTAAGTTGAGGATGAGGTTTGAGTGGGTGTGAGGAGTGATGTGATAGAGTAGCGTTGGCAGCGCAGAAGGAGTTGTGGGGTGGGGGCAGTGATGTGGAAGATGGAGTGTCGGAGAGTGAGTAAGTGTGCTCACTTTGGCTGACCTGGTTAGGTCACTGAAGCGCTTCCTGCACTGGATCCAGGTGCGGGAGACGTTGCTGCTGTTGCTGACCTCCTCTGCCACCTCGAGCCACGCCTTCTTGGTGGCAGAGACAGGCCACTTCCTCCCGTCTGCTGGGTAGACGATCTCCCTCCTCCTCACCCTATCCAGTAAGACCTGGAGCGAGGCATCATTAAACCTGGAGCAGCCCAGCCTTTCCCCTGGGCTGCTCCATGGTGCTGTGTTGTTGTTTGCTGCAGGATCAGTCATTGGAGGACTGCCCCTTTAAATAGGGCTCCTCCAGCTGTCAGCCTGTGATGCGGGTGCGCAGTCCGCCCGCTGCGCAGGTTTCTGACGGGAAACCCGGAAGCCATGTTAAGTGGCTTCTATTCACCCATGATCGCGTGGGGAACGGACGGATTTTACTGGGCGGGTTACCCACGCGCCCAGTCGCACCCGCCCCCCCCCCGCTGCCATCCCGCCTCCCTGATAATATCGGGGCCTTTGAATACTTCCCACTGTTTGTAGGTTTACCCATTAACAGCTCAGCACAGATTACTGTGGTCAGTTTATTTCTCATGCTTTTGAAATTTGCCTTAATTAAATTTAAAACCTTGGTTTGTGACTCTCCCTTCTCCCTCTCAGACCTAAAATCAAGTTCAGTCATATTATGGTCACTATTCACAAGATGTTCGTTACGTTCACATTGTATTGTTAACTATTTCTGGTTCGTTACTCATCACTAAATCCAGTACGGCCTGTTCCCTTGTCGGTTCTAAAACATAATGTTCCACAAAACCGTTGCAAATATGTTCTAGAAATTTGTTGCCTTTACTGCTTGAGCTGATCTGCTTCACCCAGTCTATGGGGAAATTAAAATCTCCCATTTATAACCGCAGTGTTTTTGCTACATGCTTCCCTAATCTCCGTATTTATACACCCACCCCCCTCCTCCAACTGCATCACCACCGTCAGGAGGTCTGTGGACAACTCCCACCAGAGTTGCATCCTTTGCTGTTCCCTAACTCGACCCATAGTGTTTCCACTGCCTGCTCACCCATCCTAAAATCCTTTCTGTCTATTGCTGTAATTGTGTCTTTTATCAATCTGCTCGGCCATTCCATGTTCTAAGGACCCTCTGCATAAAAAAATTATTCCAATCGCTCCTTTTGGTGATGACCTTAATTTATGCCTTCTAGTTATCAACTCACTAAGCACTGGATAAGGTAGTGTAGTGGTTATGCTGTTGGACTAGCAATCCAGATGCCTGGTCTAATAATTGAGAGAACATGAGTTCAAATCCTAGCATGGCAGTTTGAATTCAGTTTTTAAAATGGAAATAAAAAGCTAGAATTAATAAAAGCGACCAGGAAGCAATCAGATTGTTGTAAAAACCCAACTGGTTCACTAATGTCCTTTAGGGAAGGAAACCTGCCGTCCTTACCCGGTCTGGGTTGACTCTTAACTGCCCTCTGACGTGGCCTAGCAAACCACCCAGTTGTATCAAGAAGGCCCACCACCTTCTATGGGCAGCTGGGGATGGGCAATAAATGCTTGCCTTGCCAGCGACTCCTACACCCTGGGAATGAATAAAAAGAAAACAGTGTAAAGAGTTTTTGCTGACTTACCTTCTCAAAAAACCTCATAATTTTAAACACTCTCAAATATAAAGAAGATAACTTCAACAGTTGAAAGGTCATCACGTGCAGGTTCTGGGATGGTCTTGTGACTTGCTGCAGGATTAAGTGCCTCTTTTCCTTGTTCGTTTTACACCTGCATGCTTGCATTATGATGCTATTTTTTGTCATTGTGCCATCATAGGTGTCAGTCTTGACCCAGTGGGTTGGACTCTTGCCTCTGAGTCAGAAGATCATAGGTTCAAGTCCCACTCCAGACACTTGAGCACATAATCTAGGCTGACATTCCCAAGTGCAGTGCTGAGGGAGTGCTGCATTACTGGAGGTGCCATCTTTTGAAAAAGGCATTAATCTGAGGTCTTGTCTGCTCTTTGACATGGACATAAAAGATCCCATGGTACTATTCAAAAGAGAGCAGTGGAGTTCTCCCAATGTCCTGGCCGACATTCATTGCTCATCCAATACCACCAAAAAAAAGGACCAACAGATTATCCGGTCATTTTTCTCATTATTGTTTGCGGGACCTTGCTGTGCACAAATTGGCTTACCATAGCTTACTGTTTCCCTACATAACAACAGTCACAACACTTCAAAAGTATTTAGTTGACTATAAAGCGCTTTGGGACGTCCTGTGGTCGTTAAAGGAGCAATAGAAATGCATGTTTCTCTCTCTCCCAAATCACACTTAGCCGCACTGTCAATCTGTCTATTAAAATATGGGGACTGATATTTAATATTGTTAGAATATAGGGGCCGATATTTAATATTGTTAGAATGTAGGGGCCAGTTACGCTCCTGTGAAGCACCTTGGGACGTTTTAATACATTGCAGGTGCTCTATAAATCCAAGTTGTTATAAAGTATTAGAATAATGGGGCTGTTATGAAATTTATATATTATTATGTTATTATTTGAATGTAAAATTCCTGTATTATAATTTATAATGGGAAAGCCTATGTCAGCATTATTGTAATGACAGGCCTGTTGTCACTAGGTGCTGTTGCTGCACCTCCTTCCATGTTCTCCTACCTATTCTGTCTGCCTTTACTGGTTGCACTCATTTTTTGGCTCACCTGCTGTGCCTCCTCTCCTTGGTCCAAAAATAGACCCAACTGCTCTCCCAGCTCTGTGTGGAGCCCTGGGTATGGCCAATATTAAAAGAAATGTAACAGTCTCTGCTCCAAAATCCAGCCTCACTGCTCTTCGGAGCTCCTTGGGCCTTCTTATTCACTGCTGCCAGCCCAATGCAAAAACATTGCCTCCTAGGGTTCAGGCCATTTGGGCCTTCTGCTTGGGCCACTCCCTCTTGTTGCCATCCTGGGTTAAAGTGCCTATTTATCATAGAATCTTACAGCACAGAAGAAGGCCATTCGGCCCATCGTGCCTGTACCAGCTCTTTGAAAGAGCTATCCAATTAGTCAGACTGCCCTGCTCTTTCCCCATAGCCCTGCAAATATTCCCCCTTCAAGTATTTATCCAATTCCCTTTTGAAAGTTACTATTGAAACTGTTTCCACCGCCCTTTCAGGCAGCGCATTCCAGATCATAGCAATTCGCTACATAAAAAAAAATTCTCCTCCTCTCCCCTCCGGCTCTTTTGCCAATTACCTTAGATCTGTGTCCTCTGGATACTGATCCTTCTGCCACTGGAAAAAGTTTCTCCTTAATGATTTTGAACACTTCTATCAAATCTCCCCTTCGCCTTCTCTGCTCTAAGGAGAACAACCCCAGCTTCTCCAGTCTCTCCACGTAGGTGAAGCCCCTCATCCCTGTTACCATTTCAGAAAATCTCCTCTGTACCCTCTCCAAGCCTTTGACATGTTTCCTGAAGTGTGGTGCCCAGAATTGGACAAACTACCCCAGCTGGGGCCTAACCAGTGAATTATAAAGGTTTAGCATAACTTCCATGCTTTCGTAATCTATGCCTCTATTTATAAAACCAAGGATCCAGTAATTTTAACAGCCTTCTCAACTTGTCCTGCCACGTTCAAAGCCTTGTGTATGTGCACCCCTTTTAAAATTTAAAATTCCTGGCTGTTGCATCACAATTTGTATTTGAAATGCTAATTGCATCATAGTCAGGCTGGTGAGGAGAGGAGAGGCGCTCGGGAAGAGAGACTGGCAGAGAGGGAATAAAGTTGGGGGAGAGGGCTGGAGTTGGGAAGCTGACCAGGAAGTGAAGGGGAAGGACATCATACAGAGTGAGCGGGTTAATGGCACAATATGCACTTTTAAAAATGCTGTTGGGAAGCCAGCTTTCGGGTCAGGCTGGTTGGGGAGGATGGGATGGGGTAAGGATAGAGGGTGAGAGCACCCATGAGGAGAGAAGATGATTGGTGGGCAGTGGACGGGAAAGCGATGTAAGTGGGGAAGCAGGAGGGTTGTGGGGAGAGGAGGAGAGGATGCAGGAGGTAAAGGGGCAGTAGAATGTAGAATGGAGAATGGATCGGGGGAGCAATGGGGTACTGGGAAGGAGAAGTGGGAGGGGAGGAGGTAGAGTCGGGCGTAGGGAAGACATGGGTCGGCGGGCTCGGGAACAGACAATGGGCCAGGAGGTTACAGCTCCACCTCCTTCACGTTGCTTGCTTGATCCTCCCTGCACTCAGGCTAGGTATCCTGCTAACTGGATATCTCTCTGCTTTAGGCTTGTGAGCTGCCACCTCAAATCAGCCCTTGTTAATCCCTCACCACACCCGGACTGCCACTCACTCCCTGTTAATGTGTGTCCCTCACCACACCCCGGACTCCCACTCACTCCCTGTTAATGTGTGTCCCTCACCACACTCTGACTCCCACTCACTCCCTGTTAATCTGTGTCCCTCACCACACTCTGACTCCCACTCACTCCCTGTTGATCTGTGTCCCTCACCACACCCCGGACTCCCACTCACTCCCTGTTAATCTGTGTCCCTCACCACACTCGGACTCCCACTCACTCCCTGTTGATCTGTGTCCCTCACCACACTCGGACTCCCACTCACTACCTGTTAATGTGTGTCCCTCACCACACCCCGGACTCCCACTCACTCCCTGTTAATGTGTGTCCCTCACCACACCCCGGACTCCCACTCACTCCCTGTTAATGTGTGTCCCTCACCACACTCGGACTCCCACTCACTCCCTGTTAATGTGTGTCCCTCACCACACTCGGACTCCCACTCACTCCCTGTTAATGTGTGTCCCTCACCACACTCGGACTCCCACTCACTCCTTGTTAATGTGTGTCCCTCACCACACTCTGACTCCCACTTACTCCCTGTTAATCTGTGTCCCTCACCACACCCCGGACTCCCACTCACTCCCTGTTAATGTGTGTCCCTCACCACACTCGGACTCCCACTCACTCCCTGTTAATGTGTGTCCCTCACCACACTCGGACTCCCACTCACTCCCTGTTAATCTGTGTCCCTCACCACACTCGGACTCCCACTCACTCCCTGTTGATCTGTGTCCCTCACCACACCCCGGACTGCCACTCACTACCTGTTAATCTGTGGCCCTCACCACACTCGGACTCCCACTCACTCCCTGTTAATCTGTGGCCCTCACCACACTCGGACTCCCACTCACTCCCTGTTAATCTGTGTCCGTCACCACACTCGGACTCCCACTCACTCCCTGTTCATCTGTGTCCCTCACCACACTCGGACTCCCACTCACTCCCTGTTAATCTGTGTCCGTCACCACACTCGGACTCCCACTCACTCCCTGTTAATCTGTGGCCCTCACCACACTCGGACTCCCACTCACTCCCTGTTAATCTGTGTCCGTCACCACACTCGGACTCCCACTCACTCCCTGTTAATCTGTGTCCCTCACCACACTCGGACTCCCACTCACTCCCTGTTAATCTGTGTCCCTCACCACACCCCGGACTCCCACTCACTACCTGTTAATGTGTGGCCCTCACCACACTCGGACTCCCACTCACTCCCTGTTAATTTGTGTCCCTCACCACACTCGGACTCCCACTCACTACCTGTTAATCTGTGGCCCTCACCACACTCGGACTCCCACTCACTCCCTGTTAATCTGTGTCCCTCACCACACTCGGACTCCCACTCACTCCCTGTTAATCTGTGTCCCTCACCACACTCGGACTCCCACTCACTACCTGTTAATCTGTGTCCGTCACCACACCCCGGACTCCCACTCACTCCCTGTTAATGTGTGTCCCTCACCACACCCCGGACTCCCACTCACTCCCTGTTAATCTGTGGCCCTCACCACACTCGGACTCCCACTCACTCCCTGTTAATCTGTGTCCCTCACCACACTCGGACTCCCACTCACTCCCTGTTAATCTGTGGCCCTCACCACACTCGGACTCCCACTCACTACCTGTTAATCTGTGGCCCTCACCACACCCCGGACTCCCACTCACTCCCTGTTAATCTGTGTCCCTCACCACACTCGGACTCCCACTCACTCCCTGTTAATGTGTGTCCCTCACCACACCCCGGACTCCCACTCACTCCCTGTTAATGTGTGTCCGTCACCACACTCGGACTCCCACTCACTCCCTGTTAATCTGTGTCCCTCACCACACTCGGACTCCCACTCACTCCCTGTTAATCTGTGTCCCTCACCACACTCGGACTCCCACTCACTCCCTGTTAATCTGTGTCCCTCACCACACTCGGACTCCCACTCACTCCCTGTTAATCTGTGTCCGTCACCACACCCGGACTCCCACTCACTACCTGTTAATCTGTGTCCCTCACCACACCCTCCGGACTCCCACTCACTCCCTGTTAATGTGTGTCCGTCACCACACTCGGACTCCCACTCACTCCCTGTTAATCTGTGTCCCTCACCACACTCGGACTCCCACTCACTCCCTGTTAATCTGTGTCCGTCACCACACCCCGGACTCCCACTCACTCCCTGTTAATGTGTGTCCCTCACCACACCCCGGACTCCCACTCACTCCCTGTTAATGTGTGTCCCTCACCACACTCGGACTCCCACTCACTCCCTGTTAATCTGTGTCCCTCACCACACTCGGACTCCCACTCACTCCCTGTTAATCTGTGGCCCTCACCACACCCCCGGACTCCCACTCACTCCCTGTTAATGTGTGTCCGTCACCACACTCGGACTCCCACTCACTCCCTGTTAATGTGTGTCCCTCACCACACTCGGACTCCCACTCACTCCCTGTTAATGTGTGTCCCTCACCACACCCCGGACTCCCACTCACTCCCTGTTAATCCGTGGCACTGGCTGGATTCCTCCCCTGACCGGGTATCCCATACCTGCTGCCCACTTCTGCTTTTTGTGATGGGCAGAAACTGTGACTCTTGGCAGCTACTTGCCAGCTATCATCTCCCGGCCAAAAGAGAAAAATACATTGAGAATAGCAGAAGAGGACAGAGAGTAACAGGAAAGAAAGGAAAATGAGTGAAAAGACCAGAGACAAGGCGAGAGGTGAAAGAGAGACTGTATGCTCTGTCTTACTGTGAGTACTGCCACAAGAGATCGTTATTGGTAAATTATAGAAAGAGTTCTTACGGAGGCCATACTTACCTCCTTATACTTTCCCCGTCCCGCTTTTCTGGTTGCAACTTGTTGATTTCCCTCGTGATAAAGGGCTGTATCCTTTTGCGTATAGTCTGCCCTTGTAAGTGTTACATTTACTTCCTGTCACACTTTCCCTGTCACCCTTGGTAACACCCCTGTTATAAAGTAGTCAAATTGTGTATCCTCCAGCTTAATGTATGAAACACCATGGGAGATTTACTAGTCGTTCAAATAATCGTCTCACCTTTTTTGGCTGATTTATTCTATCTTTTAGTTTTCCTTTTCATGCAGTGTATGTCGTGACATTGCTACAGAAAATCCCTCATTCGCACACAAGCAATATGTGGGTCTTCATCTTAAGAGGAGGTTTATCTCGAGTGATTACAGATCAGTTTATTAATCAGAGGGACTCTTGCATGGAGCTGGTGTGCCTTTGTTTCAGCATCACTCTCCTGAGACCCAAACACAAAGGTACAAGTACCTTTCAAATAGGTGCACCATTTACTGTGAGCCAACTCCATCTGTTAGTAAAGGTACACTGAGAGGTATGCTGAAAGTGAGTGAGCGAGAGGAGCAGTTAGGGCCAGAGGTACAGGCAGCAAGACACCATGAGATGCAGACAAAATGCAAACAAATTGAGGGAGACACAGAATGAGACAGACTCAGAAATGCAGACACAAGGAGAGGCAGATACAAATCTTGAGGTGAGAAGACATAAATAAATGGAGAAATACAGACACGGGCAGAAAGACTGAGAAATGCTGCAGACAGAGACAAAGTGTGTGTGTGTGTGTGTGTGTGTGTGTGTGAGAAAGAGAGACAGATGCAATTGCCAGGGAGGAGGGAAAGTGTGTGTGTGTGAGAGAGAGAAAGAGAGACAGATGCAAGGGAGGGGGAAGAGGGAGAGTGTGTGCGTGCGCGAGAGAGAAAGAGAGACAGATGTAAGGGAGGGGGAAGAGGGAGACTGTGTGCGTGTGTCAGTCAGTTGCATGGGAGGGGGAAGAGAGTGAATCGAGTAGCTTGAGTGATGGAGACCTCATCTCTTGGCACTGATCTTCATTCTACCCAATAATCCATATTTATGAGGTTGGGTGTTTTCTCTGATATCTTCCTGCCTCAGCCTCTATCTCGTGTGAAGTCAAATCACCTGCAGATCCACAGAGATTAACCTCCGACCTGCAGCCCCTGCCGCCTCTTCGAGATGAGACAGCAAAGGCTTTCTTCCTGCTCCAGGCTACTGCACGTGGGTCTTGCAGGGATTGCAACCAAGATTCCCAGTGCAATGCACAAACATGTCGTTCTGCAGGATCTGGTCAGAAGCTGAATGTTGGAGAATATGGGGGAGAGGATGTGAATCTGATAACCCTTGTAAATCTGTAACCAACGTTAGTAAAAGGCATTGCTGCACCATCCTCATTTCTAAGAGGTTTAAGCTCCTCCCCCATCCTGGATGGGAGGGAGTGTTTGTTGCTCTGTAGGTTCCGGAGGGTGAGAGATTGTATTGTGTGGTTCCTAAACCTTATCATATTGTGGTTACTACTCCCAAGGTGCTCGCTCACATTGAGCTCATCTCCTGATTTATTTCATTACTCCGAACCAGACCGAGCAAAACCTCCACCCTTGTAGGGACTAACATGCTGCCTGAGGAAGGAATCCGACACACATTTGGAAAATTCCATTCCCTTTTCTCTTTTTATTCCCTCTCTGTTCCGATCGATAGGTGAAAAATCAAAATCTCCCAGCAAAATAATATTGTTGTTCCTGCTCATCTCTCTAATCTGACTGCAGATTTCCTCTTTCGTTTTCTTGCCATAATTTGTAGGGCTGTGATGCACCCCTGCTAATGTAGTAAGCCATTTTCTATTGTTGAGCTTGAATCATGTACCCCTTTCCTTGTTTACATCTCTGCAGCTGAGGCCCCATCTGCTTATTGAGGCGGATGTGAAAGAGCCCAGGGCACTATTCAGAAAAGAGCAGAGGATTTATCTGTGTCCTGGCTAACATTAATCTCCAAACACCACCAAAAAAACAGATGAACTAGTTATTTATCTCATTGCTGCTTGTGGGACCTTGCTAGGAGCAAATTGGCTGCTGCGTTTGCCTATGTGTCAACAGTGATTACATTTCCAAAAGGAATGAATTGGCTGTGAAGTGCTTTGAGACATCCTGAGGATATGAGAAGCATGGTTTAAATGCAAGTTCTTTGTTAGCCACTGGGGAAAGCTCTGGGATAATGTATGCTACTGAGATCACAAGGCAGAGCAGCTAACAGGATCCCCTCCATCACATCATCCAACATATTTCTTGCACGATTCCAGGTTATTGTCCATTCCATGTGTTGGTCACTCTTAGTATGAAGAAAAACTTAGTGATAGCAGTGCTAGATTTGCATAAGAACATAAGAAATAGGAGCAGGAGTAGGCCATACGGCCCCTCGACCTGCTCTGCCATTCAGTAAGATCATGGCTGATCTTTGACCTCAACTCCACTTTCCTGCCCATTCCCCATATCCCTTGATTCCCTTAGTGTCCAAAATCTATCTAGCTCTGTCTTGAATTGCCTTTTACAGTTTGAAACTATGCCCCCTATTCTCCTGTCACAGTTTAGTTTAAGGCAGTGTTCTGCATTAACCTTCTCCAAAACTGTGGCAAATGGAATTCAATGTAGACAAATGTGAGGTCATCCACTTTGGATCAAAAAAGGATAGAACAGGGTACTTTCTAAATGGTAAAAAGTTAAAAACAGTGGATGTCCAAAGGGACCGAGGGGTTCAGGTACATAGATCATTGAAGTGTCATGAACAGGTGCAGAAAATAATCAATAAGGCTAATGGAATGCTGGCCTTTACATCCAGAGGACTGGAGTACAAGGGGGCAGAAGTTATGCTGCAGCTATACAAAACCCTGGTTAGACCGCACCTGGAGTACTGTGAGCAGTTCTGGGCACCGCACCTTCGGAAGGTCATATTGGCCTTGGAGAATGATACTCGGACTTCAAGGGTTAAGTTACGAGGAGAGATTACACAAATTGGGGTTGTGTTCTCTAGAGTTTAGAAGGTTAAGGGGTGATCCGATCGAAGTTAAAAGATATTAAGGGGAACAGATAGGGTGGATAGAGAGAAACTATTTCCGTTGTTTGGGGATTTTAGGAGTAAAGGGCACAGTCTAAAAATTAGAGCCAGACCTTTCAGGAGCGAGATTAGAAAACATTTCTACACACAAAGGGTGGTCGAAGTTTGGAACTCTCTTCCGCAAACGGCAATTGATACTAGCACAATTGCTAAATTTAAATGTGAGATAGATAGCTTTTTGGCAACCAAAGGTATTAAGGGATATGGGCCAAAGGCAGGTATATGGAGTTAGATCACAGATCAGCCATGATCTTATCAAATGGCGGAGCAGGCACGAGGGGCTGAATGGCCTACTCCTGTTCCCATGTTCCCATACTATTTACTGCCTTGCATACCTCTATAAGATCCTTACAAAGGTGAAAAGCCCATACTTCTCCAGTCTTTTCCTCTGACTCTAGGGATCAGTCCGGTGGCGCTTTTCTGACCCTCTCCCTGCCGTGGGCTTGATGACCACAATTGAACGCAGTACTCAACGAGCTGTGGGTCTGAGCACTGTACCATTCCTCATGACTTTCTTGGACTTGTACTCTACCGTTTGTCATGTTCATAGAATCATCAAATGGTTACAGCATAGAAGAAGGCCATTCAGCCCATTGAGCCCGTGCCGACTCTTTGTGAGAGCATCCAGTTAGACCCATTCCCTGCAGCCCTGCAAATTTTTTCCCTTCAAGTATTTATCCAATTCCTTCTTGAAAGCCATGATTGAATCTGCTTCCTCCACTCTTTCAGGCAGTGCATTCCAGATTGTAACTACTTGTTGAGTTAAAAAAGTTTTTCCTCATGTCGCCTTTGGTTCTTTTGCCAATCACCTTAAATCTCTGTCCTCTGCTTCTCGACCCTTCTGCCATTGGGAACAGTTTCTCTTTATTTATTTTATCTAAACCCTTCATGATTTTGAACACTTCTATCAAATCTCCTCTCAACCTTCTCTGCTCCAAGGAGAACAACACCAGCTTCTCCAGTCTATCCACGTAACTGAAGGCCCTCATCACTGGAAACATTCCAGTAAATCTTTTCTGCACCCTCTCTAAGGCCTTCACATCCGTCCTAAAGTGCGGTGCCCAGAATTGGACACAATACTCCAGTTGTGGCCGAACTGTTGTTGTGAATAAATCTTAGTGATTCGGAGATGGGATTGTGCCTCAGCAACACCTATTAGAATAACTTTGAGAATTAGCAGAGTGACTGTAGGTTGGCTGGTTTGCTTTGTGATACATCTCTCCTGCTGCCGTCCCAGCTGGAGGCTTTGTGCCCTCGTTGGAAATTGGTGTTGATGAGCAGTGCCGATGCAGACTGTTTTATAAAACCAGTAATGTTTGTTTCGAGTGTTTAGCGGATTAATCTGTGCTACCTAAATTGCCCAGTCTTGGCACCACAGCCAAACGTATTTGTTATCTGGTCGAGACTCTCTGGCCCTGAAATTCATGGGATTATAGGAACAGGAGTAAGCCATTCAGCTCCTCGAGCTTGCTCCACCATTATATTAGAACATGGCTGATCTGAAAATTTCAATTGACCCCCAGCCTCAACAGCTTTTTGGGGGAGAGAGTTCCAGATTTCCACCACCCTTTGTGTGAAGAAGTGTTTCCTGACATCACCCCTGAACGGCCTAGCTCTAATTTTAAGGTTATGCCCCCTTGTTCTGGACTCCCCCACCAGAGGAAATAGTTTCTCCCTATCTACCCTATCAAATACTTTAATCATCTTAAAAACTTCATTCGCAACCCCTCAGATAATGAAGCAGTCCGTGCCCGCATGCAGCAAGACCTGGACAACATCCACGCTTGGGCTGATAAGTGGCAAGTAACATTCGCGCCAGACAAGTGCCAGGCAACAACCATCTCCAACAAGAGAGAGTCTAACCACATCCCCTTGACATTCAACGGCATTACCATCGCCAAAACCCCCACCATCAACATCCTGGGGGTCACCTTTGACCAGAAACTTAACTGGACCAGCCACGTAAATACTGTGGCTACAAGAGCAGGTCAGACGCTGGGTATTCTGCGGTGAGTGACTCACCTCCTGACTCCCCAAAGCCTTTCCACCATCTACAAGGCACAAGTCAGGAGTGTGATGGAATACTCTCCACTTGCCTGAATGAGTGCAGCTCCAACAACACTCAAGAAGCTTGACACCATCCAGGACAAAACACCCGCTCGATTGGCACCCCATCCATCACCTTAAACATTCACTCCCTCCACCATCGGCGCACTGTGGCTGCAGTGTGTACCATCTACAAGATGCACTGCAGCAACTCACCAAGGCTTCTTCGACAGCACCTCCCAAACCCATGACCTCTACCAATTAGAAGGACAAGGGCAGCAGGCACATGGGAACAGCACCACCTGCACGTTTCCCTCTGAGTCACACTCCATCCTGACTTGGAAATATATCTGCCGTTCCTTCATCATCGCTGGGTCAAAATCCTGGAACTCCCTACCTAACAGCACTGTGGGAGAACTTCACCACACGGACTGCAGTGGCTCACCACCACCTTCTCAAGGGCAATTCGGGATGGGTAATAAATGCTGGCTTTGCCAGCGACGTCCACATCCCATGAATGAATTTAAAAAAAAATTAGATCACCTCTTAAATTTCTATACTCGAGGGAATACAAATCTAGCTTATGCAACCTGGCCTCATAATTTAACCCTTTTTGGCCCCTGGTATCATTCTGGTGAATCTGCGCCCCTTCCAAGGCCAACATCTCCTTCCTGAGGTGCGGGGTCCAGAACTGAATGCAGTTCTCCAGATGGGCTCAAACCAGAGCTCTGTACAGCCATAACATAATTTCCAGCCCTTTTAAATTTCAGCCCTTGAGATAAAGGCCAGCATTCCATTAGCCTTTTTAATTATTTTTTGTACCTGTCCACCAGTTTTTAGTGATTTCTGTACTTGGACCCCCTGAATCTCTCTGCTCATCCACAGTTCCGAGCTTCTCACCATTTAGAAAACACTCTGATTTATCGTTCTTAGGTCCAAAGTGGATGACCTCACACTTTCCCACATTGAACTCCACAGTTAACTGCCACAGTTTTACCCACGCACTTAATCTATCAATTCATGGTTGGGAAAGGGCGTAAATAAGGATTTGCACCTGTGCTGGGGTAAGGAATTTGGGACGGACCTTAGATCTGCCAGGATTCCATCTCAGAAAATCCCTGTCCTAAATTCTAGCAGTTTTTCAGGCTGGCCGTCTGAGTAGCAGAAATATGTAAATTGCCGAGTTAGGTCAGGGTGACATAATCTTTCCTAAATTCTGAGGCTTCCACCCTTCTGATTGTACGTCACTATAACAGGGGCAGCTGCCAGGACCTGCTCATCAAAGTAGGAGCAATTGTTTAAAGGGAAGATGCTGAAAGTGGGATTGCTTTTGTCGACCATTAACTATTTCTTGGCGTTCTTTTTGAAGGCTGCAGAATGGGCTTCCCAATGGGAATCCCACTGTATATGATGTATACATTGGATGAAGAGGGACAGTAAGGGAAGCCAAATAAATCAGGCAGCACATCTGGAGAGCCAGACCAGCTCAGCAGGGTGTATCGACCCAGGCGCTTTGGTGCACTTCCAAAGATCTCTCATCTCAGGAGGCTGTGCGCCAGTTTTGAAGATTTGGAACAGCACTGCTCATCGCTGCAGCCAGATCTGCAAAACCAAGCTGGGACAGGCAGAGGAAGTGACTACTAGAACTCAACGTTCGTATCACAGGCTGGTTCCAGGGAGCCAGATTAGCTGATTCACTGTACATTGGCGTATAGGGCAAGTCATCAACGCTGCCTTTGCCAGGGTAACTCAGTATCTGCACCTCGATGCTGGGCCCAGACTGAGAGGACAATAATTGTTCACAGAATCACTGGATTCTCCAGGGGGCTATTGATTCATTCCCTAAGTGTGCACATCATGTGCGATGATAGGCACAGTTTCTTGCATGTACAATATGTTGGGGGCTGTCATGGTCGGTCGAATTTTAATCCCCCCACGACAGGCGGGAGAGGGTTGGGAGAGGGGTTCAATTGGTAAAAAAGGGAAACCCGACCCTAACCCGCTGTGAACCTGCCTACTTCGGTCTAATCGTGGCAGGTTTCGGTGGGGAAGGAGTTTAAGTAATCCGCTCTGGAGAGGCGGCTCAGCCATTCAAGTATTTAAAGGAGGCTGTGTTCCTCAGATTTTGGAACCATTTGAATTTAACGGCTGTGGGCCAGATTTCC
Organism: Heptranchias perlo; assembly: GCF_035084215.1. Classification (NCBI taxonomy): domain Eukaryota; kingdom Metazoa; phylum Chordata; class Chondrichthyes; order Hexanchiformes; family Hexanchidae; genus Heptranchias; species Heptranchias perlo. The sequence continues at coordinate 6,953,694 of NC_090366.1, read as the reverse complement.
CAGGGTTCGGGAGGTGGGAGCTGCCAGATGCAGTAGGTAAGTGCTTTTCCAGCACTGCTTGTGGGCCAGGAGGAGCAGGAGTGCTCCCCCCCCCCCCCCCCCCGGCCCCTCAAGCACATCTTCTGCCACAATGTCTACTACCCCTGCCCCATCCTCTCCTTCCCCCTGCCCATGCCCCGCTCTCGCCCCCCGCCCCGGCCTCTCCCCTCGCCCCCGCCCCTGCCTCTCTCTTTACCCCGACGCGATCCAGAAGTGGAAGCAGCCTCTGACGCATACACCAGCTACTCCTGCAGGCACTGCGAACTGGATTATTGTCACCAGTAAACCACTGGTCCTCGTCCTCTCCCTCTCCGCCCCCCGGTCCTCTTTCTCTCTTTCCTCCCCCGCCCCAACCCCCACTGCCCCGGTCCTCTTTTTGTTGTTTTCCCACCCCGCGCCCCCCGTCCCCTTTCCCGCCCTGCGCCCCCTCCTCACCTCCCGGCCTCTTTCTGGCGCAAACACACAAAGGGAAAAACGACCCAACCATCGCGAACAAAAGAAATTAAGGATAGTATTAGATCCAAAGAGGAGTCATATAAAGTTGCCAGAAAAAGTAACAAGCCTGAGGATTGGGAGCAGTTTAGAATTCAGCAAAAAAGGACCAAGCAATTGATTAAGAGGGGGAAATAGAGTATGAGAGTAAACTTGCAAGGAACATAAAAGTGGACTGTAAAAGCTTCTACAAGTATGTAAAAAGAAAAATATTAGTGAAGACAAATGTAGGTCCCTTACAGTCAGAAACAGGAGAATTTATAATGGGGAACAAGGAAATGGCAGAGCAATTAAACAAATACTTTGGTTCTGTCTTCACGGAAATAACTTCCCAGAAATGCTCGGGAACCAAGGGACTAGTGAGAAGGAGGAATTAAAAGAAATTAGTATTAGTAAAAAAAATAGTGCTGGAGAAATTAATGGGTCTGAAAGCCGATAAATCCCTAGGGCCTGATGATCTGCATCCCAGAGTACTAAAAGAGGTAGCCATGGAAATAGTGGATGCATTAGTTGTCATCTTCCAAAATTCGATAGACTCTGGAACAGTTCCTGCAGATTGGAGGATGGCAAATGAAACCCCACTATTTAAAAAAGGAGGGAGAGAAAACAGGGAACGACAAACTGGTTAGCCTAACATCAGTAGTAGGGAAAATGCTAGAGTCTATTATAAGGATGTGATAACAGGACACTTAGAAAATATCAACGGGATTAGACAAAGTCAACATGGATTTATGAAAGGGAAATCATGTTTGACAAACCGACTGGAGTTTTTTGAGGATGTAACTGGTGGAATAGATAAGGGAGAACCAGTGGATGTGGTTTATTTGAATTTTCAGAAGGCCTTTGATAAAGTCCCACATAAGAGGTTAGTGGCAAAATTAAAGCACATGGGATTGGTGGTAATGGATTGAAAATTAGTTAACAGATAGGAAACAGAGAGTAGGAATAAATGGGTCTTTTTCGGGGTGGCAGGCAGTGACTGGTGAGGTACCGCAGGGATCAGTGCTTGGATCCCAACTATTCACAATATATATCAATGATTTGGATGAGGGAACCAAATATAATATTTCCAAATTTGCTGACGACACAAAACTAGGTGGGATTGAGTTGTGAGGAGGATGCAAAGAGGCTTCAAGGCATTCAGACAAGTTGAGTGAGTGGGCAAATACATGGCAAATGCAGTATAATGTGGATAAATGTGAAGTTGTCCACTTCGGAAGGAAAAACAGAAAGGCAGAGTATTATTTAAATGGTGATAGATTGGGAAATGTTGATGTACAAAGGGATCTGGGTGCCCTTGGACACCAGTCACCGAAAGCAAACATGTAGGTGCAGCAAGCAGTTAGGAAAGCAATTGGTATGTTGGCCTTCATTGCAAGAGGATTTGAGTACAGGAGCAAGGATGTCTTGGTGAGACCACACCTGGAGTATTGTGTGCAGTTTTGGTCTCCTGACCTAAGAAAGGATATACTTGCCATAGAGGGAGTGCAGCGAAGGTTCACCAGACTGATTCCTGGGATGGCAGGACTGTCGGATGAGGAAAGATTAGGTCGACTCGGCCTGTATTCATTCGAGTTTAGAAGAATGAGAGGGGATCTCATTGAAACATATAAAATTCTGACAGGGCTAGACAGACTGGATGCAGGGAGGATGTTTCCCCTGGCTGGGGGGTCCAGAACGAGGGGTCACAGTCTCAGGATACGGGGTAGAACATTTAGGACTGAGATGGAGGAGAAATTTCTTCACTCAGAGGGTGGTGAACCTGTGGAATTCTCGACCACAGAAGGCTGTGGAGGCCGAGTCACTGAATATATTTAAGAAGGAGTTAGATAGATTTCTAGACACAAAAGGCATCAAGGGGTATGGGGAGGTAGCAGGAATATGGTATTGAGATAGAGGATGAGCCATGATCATATTGAATGGTGGAGCAGGCTCGAAGGGCTGAATGGCAATGGCCTACTCTTGCTCCTATTTTCTATGTTTCTATGTTTCACCCCCTCCCTCCCCCCCCCCCCCCCCCCGGCCTCTCCTTCCCTCCCCCTTTACCCCTGCGCGATTCACAAGGGGAAGCAGCCTCCGACGCACACACCAGCTACTCTACAGGAATTGCGAATGGGATTATAGGCAGGGCAACTGATCTGATTGAAGTAAAAAGATCTATAAATCTCTGAGAGAGGCTCAATGGAATGCTCTTTATTCCCTCCGAGATGCCTCGCTGTATACTTTATAATTTTTTAATGAGCGAGTGGTTATGATCTGGAATGCGCTGCTTGAAATAGCGGTGGAAGCAGTTTCAATACTAACTTTCAAAAGGGAATTGGATAAATAGTTGAAGGGAAAAATTTGCAAGGCGATGGGGAAAGAGCAGGGGAAATGGGAATAATTGGATGGCTTTTTCAAAGAGGCAGTGCAGGTACGATGGGCCGAATGGCTTCCTTCTGTGCTGTATCATTCTATAATTCTGCAATCTGGTTGACACTCACCTGTTGAGCCGTCTCCCAAGACCTGCAGCCTTTCACCCAAGCCTCCACATTGAGTTGGCTGACTTGTCAGGATCTCTGCTAGAAGTGGAGCAAGGTCCACAGCCGCCACTTTCACCAGGCTTCCCTGTAATGATATGAAAGCCCATGGATGTTGGTGCACAGCAGGGCAGTGGGCTCTATCACTACCCCAGGCATCTGTCACACGTCTTGGGAGAGGCTGCTCAGAACCTCCAAATGGTTTTTCTGCTCTTTGGTTTCATGGCACGTTCCCTGAGATCATCGTCCACATGCTGTGTAGCCAGAGGCTGATATTTCTTCAGCTCCGCTTGGCTGTCTCAAGCTTCTACTTCCACACCTGTACCATTTGGCTCCATTGTCTTCTGTATTTCACTGTGGGTCAGTTCCTTATTTGCATTTAAATGGCTGCCTTTGGGCCGCTTTGTTCGATGGAGGGAGTCCCAACTCATCCCTATCATTTTTCCTGTGAGAGGAGCATTTCAAATACTGAATGGAGGAAAGTGTGGATGAGCAAATCAGCAGCAGAAGAGATGAGTTGGAGGCAGAACTGCAAGAAGGATGTTCTTTGTGACTGACCCCGAACAGTTCAGCATGACCCCTATTTACCCATGCCAAGCTAAACATAAATCTTCCCTTACTGCTAATGTAATGGTCTCTGTTTCTAATTCTTTTTTGCCTGTTAGTCCACTTTTCCTCTTTCTTCCCCCACCCCCCCCCCCCCACCTTTTTGGTCTGCTGCTTGTACTATAGGTTTAGGATAATGATGTTGTTATGGAAGTGCTTACCCACAGTGCATAGAGTCATAGAAAGGTTCCAGCACGGAAGGAGGCCATTTGGCCCATCAAGTCCGCGCCGGCTCTGTGCAAGAGCAATCCAGCTAGTCCCACTCCCCCGCCCTATCCCTGCAGCCCTACAAATTTTTGCCTTTCAAGTACTTATCCAGTTCCCTTTTGAAGGCCATGATTGAATCTGCCTCCACCACCCCCTCGGGCAGTGCATTCCAGATCCTAACCACTCGCTGTGTAAAAAAAAGTTTTTCCTCATGTCACCTTTTGGTTCTTTTGCCAATTACCTAAATCTATGTCCTCAGATTCTTGACCCTTCCGCCAATGGGAACGTTTCTCTCTATCTACTCTGTCTAGACCCTTCATGACTTTGAACACCTCTATCAAATCTCCTCTCAATCATCTTTATTCCAAGGAGAACAACCCCAGCTTCTCCAGTCTATCCACGTAACTGAAGTCCCTCATCCCTGGAATCATTCTAGTAAATCTCTTCTGCACCCTCTCTAAGGCCTTCACATCTTTCCTAAAGTGCAGTGCCTAAAACTGGACACAATACTCTAGTGTGGCCAAACCAGTGTTTTATAAAGGTTCATCATGACTTCCATACTTTTGTACTCTATGCCTCTATTTATAAAGCCCAGGATCCCGTATGCTTTTTTAACCGCTTTCTCAACCTGACCTGCCACCGTTAACGATTTGTGCACATATACCCCCAGATCTCTCTGTTCCTGTACCCCCTATAGAATTGTGCACTGTAGTTTATATTGCCTCTCCTCGTTCTTCCTACCGAAATGTATCACTTCGCATTTTTCTGCATTAAATTTTGTCTGCCACGTGTCCGCCCATTCCACCAGCCTGTCTATATCCTCTTGAAGTCTATCACTATCCTCTTCACCATTTACTACCCTTCCAAGTTTTGTGTCACATAAAAGGTTACTGCACAAGATAAGAGCTCATGGTGTTGGGGATAATATACTGGCATGGATAGAGGATTGGCTAACGAACAGAAAACAAAGAGATATAAAGAGGGATAAAGGGGTCATTTTCAAAATGGCAATCTGTAACTAGCGGGGTGCCGCAGGGCTCAGTGCCGGGGCCTCAACTATTTGCAATATATATCAATGACTTGGATGAAGGAACAGGATGTATTGTGGTCACATTTGCTGATGATACAAAGATAGGTGGAAAAGCAAGTTGTGAGGAGGACACAAAGTCTGCAAAGGGATATTGACAGGTTAAGCGAATGGGCAAAAATTTGGCAGATGGAATATAATGTGGTAAAATGTGAAGTCATCGCCTTTGGGAGGAAAAATAAAAAAGCAAAATATTATTTGAATGGAGAAATACTACAAAATGCTGCGGTACAGAGGGATCTAGGGGTCCTCGTACATGAAACATAAAAAGTCAACATATAGGTTCAGCAGGTAATCCGGAAGGCAAATGGAATATTGGCCTTTATTTCTAGGGGGATGGAGTATATAAGCAGGGAAGTCATGCTATAGCTGTACAGGGTGCTGGTGAGACCCACCTGGAGTACTGTGTACAGTTCTGGTGCCCTTATTTAAGGAAGGATATACTTGCATTGGAGGCAGTTCAGAGAAGGTTCACGAGGTTGATTGCTGGTATGGAAGGGTTGTCTTATGAGGAAAGATTGAACAGGTTGGGTTTATACTCATTGGAGTTTAGAAGAATGAGAGGAGATATTATTGAAACATAAGATTCTGAGGGGACTCAATAGGGTAGATGCTGAGAGGATGTTACCCCTCATGGGGGAATCTAAAACTAGGGGGCATAGGCTCAGAATAAGTGGTTGCCTGTTTAAGATGGAAATGAGGAGGAATTTCTTCTCCCAGAGGGTTGTGAATCTTTGGTATTCTTTGCCCCAAAAAGCTGTGGAGGCTGAGTCATTGAATTCATTCAAGGCTGAGTTAGACAAATTTTTGATCAACACGGGAGTCAAAGGATATGGGGAAAAGGCGGGAAAGTGGAGTTGAGGTAAAAATCAGATCAGCCATGATCTCATTAAATGGCGGAGCAGGCTCGAAGGGCTAAATGGCCTACTCCTGCTCCTATCTCTTATGGTCTTATGGTGTCATCTGCAAATTTTGAAATTGTGCCCTATACACCTTAGTCCAAATCATTAATATATATCAAGAAAAGCAGTGGTCCCAGCACCGACCCCTGGGGAACAATACTGTACAACTCCTTCCAGTCCGAGAAACAACCGTTCACCACTACTCTCTGTTTCCTGTCCCTTAGCCAATTCTGTATCCATGTTGCTACTGCCCCCTTTATTCCACGGGCCGCAATCTTAATGATAAGCCTTCCGTGCGGCACTTTATCAAACGCTTTTTGAAAGTCCGTATACTCCACATCAACTGCATTGCCCTCCTCTACCCTCTTTGTTACCTCAATCAGTTTCGTTAAACACGATTTGCCTTTAACAAATCTGTGCTGGCTTTCCCTAATCAATCCACCCTTGTTCAAATGACTGTTAATTCTGTCCCGGATTATTGTTTCTAAAAGTTTCCCCACCACTGAGGATAAACTGACTGGCCTGTAGTTGCTGGGTTTATCCTTACACCCTTTTTTGAACAAGGGTGTAACATTTGCAATTCTCCAGTCCTCTGGCACCACCCCGTATCTACGGATGTTTGGAAGATTATGGCCAGTACCTCCACAATTTCCACCCTTCTCTCAGAAACCTAGGATGCATCCCATCCGGAATGGGGGACTTAACTAATTTAAGTACAGCTAGCTTTTCAAGTATCTCTTCTTTATCAATTTTTAGCCCATCCAGTATCTCAACTATATCGTCCTTTACTGAGACTCTGGCAGCATCTTCTTCCTTGGTAAAGACAGATACAAAGTACTCATTTAGTACCTCGGCCATGCCCTCTGCCTCCATGAGTAGATCTCCTTTATGGTCCCTAATCGGCCCCACCCCTCCTCTTACTACCCGTTTAATGTTTACATGCCTGTCGAAGACTTTTGGATTCCCTTTTATGTTGGCCGCCAGTCTATTCTCATACTATCTCTTTGCCCCTCTTATTTCCTTTCTCACTTCCCCTCTGAACTTTCTATATTCTGCCTAGTTCTCGCTTGTATTATTAACCTGACATCTGTCATGCGCCCCTTTTTTCCATTTCATCTTACTCACTGTCTATTTTGTCATCCAGGGAGCTCTGGCTTTAGTTGCCCTACCTTTCTGCCTCGTGGGAATGTATCTAGACTGTACCTGAACCATCTCCTCTTTAAAGGCCGCTCACTGTTCAATTACAGTTTTGCCTGCCAATGTTTGATTCCAATTTACCCGGGCCAGATCTGTTCTCATCCCATTTAAATTGGCCCTCCTCCAATTGAGTATTTTTACTTTAGTGTGGTGTGTGTCCTTTTCAATAGCTATTCTAAACCTATGATCGCTGCCTGATGCATGTGATTTGATGGACTAGTGTACAATCTGTGGCAGTTCTAACACATCAGCAGGATGATTGTAATACCTAGCACACAGAAACAGACTGTCTGTGATTGGGTAGGGACATGTGAAAGGATTGACAGGGGACACGATCCAGGCTTTTCAAATGCTGAGGTTTGTGGATAGTACAAGTGTAAGCAAGTCGTTTAGCTTAAACTGTGATTGGAGTAGAGAAGAGTTAAAGAGTAAAAGAAGAGAAATTATTTCCAGTGGTGAAAGGGCCGGTAACCAGAGGACACGGATTTAAGGTAATTGGCAAAAGAACCAGAGGCGACATGAGGCGAAACATTTTCTAGAACTGTATTTGTTCCCTGATCATTTGTTACCCTTCATCCTTACCTTGGTCTGACCTTTACTCTCATCTCCTATTTCTTTTATCTTCAGACTTATTATTTTCACCCGATCCTTCCCCTTGTCTTATCAGTTTAAAGTCCTATCGACAGCCCTATTTATCCTTTCCGCTAGGACACTGGTCCCATTTTCGTTCAGGTGGAGCCCATCCCAGTGGTACACTCCTTCCTGTCCCAGTACTGGTGCCAGTGTCCCATGAAATGGAACCCCTCCTTCCCACACCAGTCTTTCAGTCACGCATTCACCTTCCTGATCTGCCTATCCCTATGCCAATTAGCATGTGGCTCGGGTAGTAATCCCAAGGTTACCACCTGTGAGGTCCTGTTTTTATTAATTTAGTTCCTAACTTCTGATATTCCCTTAGCAGGACCACCTCCCTTTTCTTCCCTTTGTCATTGGTCCCAGCATGGACCACGATAACTGGATCATCCCCCTCCCTTTCCAAGTTCCCCTTCAGTTCCTCTGAAATATCCTTTACCTTTGCACCAGGTAGGCCACATACCCTTTCACCATTTCTTACATTGTTCAACCTCATCCTATTCTGGTGTAAAGCTGTAAGTTGGTGAAAGGGCTAAAACGTAAGGGGAGGTAAAAAAACTAGGTATGAAAGAGGTAAGACAGGTTAACTTGTCCTTAATCAGAAGTGGCACATTACAGGAGGAAAAATCCCGGCTGTAGTGCTGAAGACTTGTGCTCCATAGCTAACCGTGCCTCTAGCCAAACTGTTCCACTATAGCTACAACACTGGCATCTACCCGACAATGTGGAAAATTGCTCAGGTATGTCTTGTCCACAAAAAGCAGGACAAATCCAATCCGACCAATTACTGCCCCACCAGTCTATTCTCAATCATCAGCAAAGTGATGGAAGGTGTCGTCGACAGTGCTATTAAGCGGCACTTACTCACCAATAACCTGCTCACCGATGCTCAGTTTGGGTTCCGCCAGGACCACTTGGCTCCAGATCTCATTACAGCCTTGGTCCAAACATGGACAAAAGAGCTGAATTCCAGAGGTGAGGTGAGAGTGACTGCCCTTGACATCAAGGCAGCATTTGACCGAGTGTGGCACCAAGGAGCCCCAGTAAAATTGAAGTCAATGGGAATCAGGGGGAAAACTCTCCAGTGGCTGGAGTCATACCTAGCACAAAGGAAGATGGTAGTGGTTGTTGGAGTCCGATCATCTCAGCCCCAGGACATTGCTGCAGGTATTCCTCAAGACAGTGTCCAAGGCCCAACCATCCTCCCTCCATCATAAGGTCAGAAATGGGGATGTTCGCTGATGATTGCACAGTGTTGAGTTCCATTCACAACCCCTCAAATAATGAAGCAGTCCGTGCCCACATGCAGCAAGACCTGGACAACATCCAGGCTTGGGCTGATAAGTGGCAAGTAAAATTTATGCCAGGCAATGACCATCTCCAACAAGAGAGAGTCTAACCACCTCCCCTTGACATTCAATGGCATTACCATCACCGAATCCCCTACTATCAACATCCTGGGGGTCACCATTGATCAGAAACTTAACTGGATCAGCCACATAAATACTGTGGCTACAAGAGCAGGTCAGAGGCTGGGTATTTTGCAGCGAGTGACTCATCTCCTGACTCCCCAAAGCCTTTCCACCATCTACAATGCACAAGTCAGGAGTGTGATGGAATACTCTCCACTTGCCTGGATGAGTGCAGCTCCATCAACACTCAAGAAGCTCGACACCATCCAGGACAAAGCAGCCCACTTGATTGGCACCCCATCCACCACCCTAAACATTCACTCCCTTCACCACCGCGCACCGTGGCTGCAGTGTGTACCATCCACAGGATACACTGCAGCAACTCGCCAAGGCTTCTTCGACAGCACCTCCCAAACCTGCGGCCTCTACCACCTGGAAGGACAAGAGCAGCAGGTACATGGGAACAACACCACCTGCACGTTCCCCTCCAAGTCACACACCATCCCGACTTGGAAATATATCCCCGTTCCTTTATCATCGCTGGGTCAAAATCCTGGAACTCCCTCCCTAACAGCACTGTGGGAGAACCTTCACCACACGGACTGCAGCGGTTCAAGAAGGCGGCTCACCACCACTTCTCAAGGGCAATTAGAGATGGGCAATAAATGCTGACCTTGCCAGCGATGCCCACATCCCATGAACGAATAAAAAAAAAAGCCCTTTTATCGGACTGACTGCAAACTAAAGAGGGAAGATGAGGGTACACTTGAATTACTGTGTACAATTTTGGTCTCCCTATTACTAAAAGGATGAAGAGGCACCGGAGAAGGTGCAAAAAGGAATTACAAGGATGATACCACAACCGAGAGGTTACACCTATCGGAGAAGGCTTAGAAGTGACCTAATCGAGGTCTTTAAAATTATTAAGGGGTTTGTTAGGGTAGATCTATAGGAGATGTTTCCACTTGTGGGGGAGTCCAAAACTACGAGTCATAAACATAAGATAGTCACTAATAAATCCAATAAGGAATTCAGGAGCAACTTGAGTGGAGTGGTTGGAATGAGGAACTCAATACTACAAGGAGTAGTTGAAGTGATTAGCATAGATGCATTTAAGGGGAAGCTAGAGAAACACAAGAGGGAGAAAGGAATAGAACAATATGCTGATTAGATGATGTAGGGTGGGAGGAGGCTCGTGTGGAGCATAAACACCGGTATAGACCAGTTGGGCTGAATGGCCTGTTCTATGCTGGAAATATTATGTTTAAAAAAAAATAAACTAGCTGTTAAACCAGGAGATTTTGTTTTCCACAGAGTAGTGGATATGTGGAACAGACTCCCAGCAAGAACAGTCGATGCTGTGCCAACTAACACCGTCACAAAGGAGCTGCATGAGTATCTGTCTGAGAAAGGATTGGCTGTTATAAAGGTGAGTACCAATACAGTTTAGACCACCATGGTTCCAGTCCTGGTGGGTTGGTGGCAGAAAGTAACTGGCCAAAGTTGAATAGAATTAGGTTGTAGTTTGACTGAGATTCCCAGAGCTGAGGGAGGCACTTATAAATTTGGGTTTTGTGTAACTGGTCTCTCCTGTAAGCATCAGGAATTTGCTTTTACTCACCAATATCTAGTCATATATGATAGCGAGTTGGAACAATGAAACCCCACATTATGTGAACTGGGTATCCTAATGTCGCATGTTTCGATGGGGGAGCATTTAGGGAACAGTGATCATAATATCATTAGGTTTAGAACAGTTATGGAAAAGGACAAGGAACAATCAAATGTGAAAATGCTTAACTGGAGGAGGACAAATTTCAGTGAGTTAAAAAGGGATCCTGCCCAGGTGGATTGGAATCAAAAATTGGTAGATAAAACGGTAATTGAACAATGGGAGGCCTTCAAGGAGGTGTTGGTTCTGGTACAGAGTCGATACATCCCTACGAAGGGGAAAGGAAAGGCATGCAAAGCTAGAGCTCCCTGGATGACTAAAGATATTGAGATTAAAATGAAACAGACAAAGGAGACTGATGATGAATAAAAGGTTCATAATAAAGTAGAGAACCAGGCTGAATACAGAAAGTACAGAGGAGATCTAAAAAAGGGAATAAGAGGGGCAAAGAGAGAGTTTGAGAATAGATTAGCTGGTAACATAAAAGGGAACCCAAAAGTGTTTTATAAACATATAAATTGTAAAAGGGTAGTCAAAGGAAGGGTGGGACTGATTAGGGACAAGAAAGATTTTCTTGCAGAGGCAGAGGGCATGGCTGAGGCACTAAATGAATACTTCACATCAGTAGAGAAGAAGAG
>NC_090365.1:17085824-17138210 GCF_035084215.1 Heptranchias perlo | reverse complement strand
TCAACCAGTAGCCAGTGGTGTTCCGCAGGGTCGGTCCTGGGTCCCCCAACTCTTTATAATCTATATTAACGATTTGGAGGAGGGGACCGAGTGTAACATATCAAAGTTTGCAGATGATACAAAGATGGGAGGGAAAGTGGAGAGTGAGGAGGACATTAAAAACCTACAGGGGATATAGACAGGCTGGGTGAGTGGGCGGAGATTTGGCAGATGCAATACAATATTGGAAAATGTGAGGTTATGCACTTTGGCAGGAAAAATCAGAGAGCAAGTTATTATCTTAAAGGCGAGAAACTGGAAAGTACTGCAGTACAAAGGGATCTGGGGTCCTAGTGCAAGAAGATCAAAAAGTTAGTATGCAGGTGCAGCAGGAGATCAAGAAGGCCAACGGAATGTTGGCATTTATTGCTAGGGGGATAGAATATATGAGGTATTGCTGCAGTTATATAAAGTATTGGTGAGACCGCACCTGGAATACTGCATACAGTTTTGGTCTCCATACTTAAGAAAAGACATACTTGCTCTCGAGGCAGTACAAAGAAGGTTCACTCGGTTAATCCCGGGGATGAGGGGGCGGACATATGAGGAGAGGTTGAGTAGATTGGGACTCTACTCATTGGAGTTCAGAAGAATGAGAGGCGATCTTATTGAAACATATAAGATTGTGAAGGGGCTTGATCGGATGGATGCGGTAAGGATTTTCCCAAGGATGGTTGAAACTAGAACTAGGGGGCATAATCTTAGAATAAGGGGCTGTTCTTTCAAAACTGAGATGAGGAGAAACTTCATCACTCAGAGGGTAGTAGGTCTGTGGAATTTGCTGCCCCAGTAAGCTGTGGAAGCTACATCATTATAAAAATTTAAAACGGAAATCGACAGTTTCCTAGAAGTAAAGGGAATTACGGGTTACGGGGAGCGGGCAGGAAATTGGACATGAATTTAGTTTTGAGGTTAGGATCAGATTAGCCATGATCTTATTGAATGGCGGAGCAGGCTCGAGGGGCCGATTGGCCGACTCCTATTTCTTATGTTCTTATGTTCATAAACACTGGGGAGAGAGAGAGAGAAACACTGGGTGGAGAGAGAGAGAGAGAAACACTGGGGGGGGGGGGAGAGTGAGAAACACTGGGGGAGGAGAGAGGGAGAGAGAGAAACACTGGGGGAGAGAGAGAGGTAAACACTGGGGGAGGAGAGAGAGAGAGAGTGAAAGACTTGGGGGAGAGCGAGAGAGAAACAGTAGGGGAGAGAGAGAAACACTGGTGGGAGGAGAGTGATAGAAACACTGGGGGGAGAGAGAGAGACAAACACTGGGGGGAGAGAGAGAGAGAAACAATGTGCAGAGAGAGAGAGAGAGAAATACTGGGGGGAGAGAGAGAGAGAGAGAAATACTGGGGGGAGAGAGAGAGAAACACTGCGGCGAGAGAGAGAGAGAAACACTGTGGGAAGAGAGAGAGAAAAACATTGGGTGGAGAGAGAGAGAATCACTGGGGGGAGAGAGAGAGAGAGAAACACGGGGGGAGAGAGAGAGCGAAACACTGGGTGAGAGAGAGAGAGAAACACTGGGGGGAGAGAGAGAGAAACACTTGCGGGGGAGAGGGAGAGAAACACGGGGGGAGAGAGAGAGAGAAAGACTGGGGGGAGAGAGTGAGAAACAATGTGCAGAGAGAGAGAGAGAGAAATACTGGGGAGAGAGAGAGAGAGAGAAATACTGGGGGGAGAGAGAGAGAAACACTGCGGGGAGAGAGAGAGAGGAACACTGTGGGAAGAGAGAGAGAGAAACATTGGGTGGAGAGAGAGAGAATCACTAGGGGGAGAGAGAGAGAGAAACACTGGGGGGAGAGAGAGAGCGAAACACTGGGGAGAGAGAGAGAGAAACACTGGGAGGAGAGAGAGAGAAACACTTGCGGGGGGGAGAGAGAGAGAAACACTGGGGGAGAGGGAGAAACACTGGGGGGAGAGAGAGAGAGAAACACTGGGGGAGAGAGAGAGAGGGAAACACTGGGGGGAGAGAGAGAGCGAAACACTGGGGGAGAGAGAGAGAAACACTGGCGGGAGAGAGAGAGAAATACTGGGGGGAGAGAGAGAGAAACACTGCGGAGGAGAGAGAGAGAGAAACACTGGGGTGAGAGAGAGAGAAACACTTGCGTGGGGGAGAGAGAGAGAAACACTGGGGGGAGAGAGAGAAACACTGCGGGGAGAGAGAGAGAGAGAGACTGTGCGGAGAGAGAGAGAGAGAAATACTGGGGGGAGAGACAGAGAAACACTGGGGGGAGAGAGAGAGAGGGAAACACTGGGGGGAGAGAGAGAGCGAAACACTGGGGGAGAGAGAGAGAGAAACACTGGCGGGAGAGAGAGAGAAGCACTTGCGGGGGGTGAGAGAGAGAAACACTGGGGGGAGAGAGAGAGAAACACTGGGGAGGGGAGAGAGAAACACTGGTTGGAGAGAGAGAGAAACACTGGGGGGAGAAAGAGAGAGAAATACTGGAGGGAGAGAGAGAGAGATACATTGGGGTTACAGAGAGAGAAACACTGGGGGGACGAGAGAGAGAGAAACACTGGGGGAGAGATAGAGGTATACACTGGGGGAGGAGAGAGAGAGAGAGTGAAAGACTTGGGGGAGAGCGAGAGAGAAACAGTGGGGGAGAGAGAGAAACACTGGTGGAGGAGAGAGAGAGAAACACTGGGAGGAGAGAGAGAGAGAAACACTGGCGGGAGAGAGAGAGAAACACTTGCGGGGGGTGAGAGACAGATACACTGGGGGGAGAGAGAGAGAAACACTGCGGGGAGAGAGAGAGAGAAACACTGTGGGAAGAGAGAGAGAAAAACATTGGGTGGAGAGAGAGAGAATCACTGGGGGGAGAGAGAGAGAGAGAAACACGGGGGGGAGAGAGAGAGCGAAACACTGGGTGAGAGAGAGAGAGAAACACTGGGGGGAGAGAGAGAGAAACACTTGCGGGGGAGAGGGAGAGAAACACGGGGGGAGAGAGAGAGAGAAAGACTGGGGGGAGAGAGTGAGAAACAATGTGCAGAGAGAGAGAGAGAGAAATACTGGGGAGAGAGAGAGAGAGAGAAATACTGGGGGGAGAGAGAGAGAAACACTGCGGGGAGAGAGAGAGAGGAACACTGTGGGAAGAGAGAGAGAGAAACATTGGGTGGAGAGAGAGAGAATCACTAGGGGGAGAGAGAGAGAGAAACACTGGGGGGAGAGAGAGAGCGAACACTGGGGAGAGAGAGAGAGAAACACTGGGAGGAGAGAGAGAGAAACACTTGCGGGGGGGAGAGAGAGAGAAACACTGGGGGGAGAGGGAGAAACACTGGGGGGAGAGAGAGAGAGAAACACTGGGGGAGAGAGAGAGAGGGAAACACTGGGGGGAGAGAGAGAGCGAAACACTGGGGGAGAGAGAGAGAAACACTGGCGGGAGAGAGAGAGAAATACTGGGGGGAGAGAGAGAGAAACACTGCGGAGGAGAGAGAGAGAGAAACACTGGGGTGAGAGAGAGAGAAACACTTGCGTGGGGGAGAGAGAGAGAAACACTGGGGGGAGAGAGAGAAACACTGCGGGGAGAGAGAGAGAGAGAGACTGTGCGGAGAGAGAGAGAGAGAAATACTGGGGGGGAGAGACAGAGAAACACTGGGGGGAGAGAGAGAGAGGGAAACACTGGGGGGAGAGAGAGAGCGAAACACTGGGGGAGAGAGAGAGAGAAACACTGGCGGGAGAGAGAGAGAAGCACTTGCGGGGGGTGAGAGAGAGAAACACTGGGGGGAGAGAGAGAGAAACACTGGGGGAGGGAGAGAGAAACACTGGTTGGAGAGAGAGAGAAACACTGGGGGGAGAAAGAGAGAGAAATACTGGAGGGAGAGAGAGAGAGATACATTGGGGTTACAGAGAGAGAAACACTGGGGGGACGAGAGAGAGAGAAACACTGGGGGAGAGATAGAGGTATACACTGAGGGAGGAGAGAGAGAGAGAGTGAAAGACTTGGGGGAGAGCGAGAGAGAAACAGTGGGGGAGAGAGAGAAACACTGGTGGGAGGAGAGAGAGAGAAACACTGGGAGGAGAGAGAGAGAGAAACACTGGCGGGAGAGAGAGAGAAACACTTGCGGGGGGTGAGAGACAGATACACTGGGGGGAGAGAGAGAGAAACACTGCGGGGAGAGAGAGAGAGAAACACTGGGGGGGAGAGAGAGAAATACTGGGGGGAGCGAGAGAGAGAAACACTGCGGAGAGAGAGAGAGAGAAATACTGGGGGAGAGAGAGAGAGAAACACTGGGGGGAGAGAGAGAGCGAAACACTGGCGGGAGAGAGAGAGAAACACTTGCGGGGGGGAGAGAGAGAGAAACACTTGCGGGGGGGAGAGAGAGAGAAACACTGGGGGGAGAGAGAGAGAAACACTGGGGGGAGAGAGAGAGAGAAACATTGGGTGGAGAGAGAGAGAATCACTGGGGGGAGAGAGAGAGAGAAACACTGGGGGGAGAGAGAGAGAGAAACACTGGGGGAGAGAGAGAGAGAAACACTGGGGGGAGAGAGAGAGAAACACTTGCGGGGGGGAGAGAGAGAGAAACACTGGGGGGAGAGGGAGAAACACTGGGGGGGAGAGAGAGAGAAACACTGGGGGAGAGAGAGAGAGAGGGAAACCCTGGGGGGAGAGAGAGAGCGAAACACTGGCGGGAGAGAGAGAGAAACACTTGCGGGGTAGAGAGAGAGAGAAACACTGGGGGGAGAGAGAGAGAAACACTGTGCGGGGAGAGAGAGAGAAACACTGGGGTGGAGAGAGAGGGGGATATAGAGAAACACTGGGGGGAGAGAGAGAGAGGGAAACACTGGGGGGAGAGAGAGAGCGAAACACTGGGGGAGAGAGAGAGAGAAACACTGGCGGGAGAGAGAGAAGCACTTGCGGGGGGTGAGAGAGAGAAACACTGGGGGGAGAGAGAGAGAAACACTGGGGGAGGGAGAGAGAAACACTGGTTGGAGAGAGAGAGAAACACTGGGGGGAGAAAGAGAGAGAAATACTGGAGGGAGAGAGAGAGAGATACATTGGGGTTACAGAGAGAGAAACACTGGGGGGACGAGAGAGAGAGAAACACTGGGGGAGAGATAGAGGTATACACTGGGGGAGGAGAGAGAGAGAGAGTGAAAGACTTGGGGGAGAGCGAGAGAGAAACAGTGGGGGAGAGAGAGAAACACTGGTGGGAGGAGAGAGAGAGAAACACTGGGAGGAGAGAGAGAGAGAAACACTGGCGGGAGAGAGAGAGAAACACTTGCGGGGGGTGAGAGACAGATACACTGGGGGGAGAGAGAGAGAAACACTGCGGGGAGAGAGAGAGAGAAACACTGGGGGGAGAGAGAGAAATACTGGGGGGAGCGAGAGAGAGAAACACTGCGGAGAGAGAGAGAGAGAAATACTGGGGGGAGAGAGAGAGAGAAACACTGGGGGGAGAGAGAGAGCGAAACACTGGCGGGAGAGAGAGAGAAACACTTGCGGGGGGGAGAGAGAGAGAAACACTTGCGGGGGGGAGAGAGAGAGAAACACTGGGGGGAGAGAGAGAGAAACACTGGGGGGAGAGAGAGAGAGAAACATTGGGTGGAGAGAGAGAGAATCACTGGGGGGAGAGAGAGAGAGAAACACTGGGGGGAGAGAGAGAGCGAAACACTGGGGGAGAGAGAGAGAGAAACACTGGGGGGAGAGAGAGAGAAACACTTGCGGGGGGGAGAGAGAGAGAAACACTGGGGGGAGAGGGAGAAACACTGGGGGGGAGAGAGAGAGAAACACTGGGGGAGAGAGAGAGAGGGAAACCCTGGGGGGAGAGAGAGAGCGAAACACTGGCGGGAGAGAGAGAGAAACACTTGCGGGGTAGAGAGAGAGAGAAACACTGGGGGGAGAGAGAGAGAAACACTGTGCGGGGAGAGAGAGAGAAACACTGGGGTGGAGAGAGAGGGGGATATAGAGAAACACTGGGGGGAGAAAGAGAGAGAGAGAAACACTGGGGGGAGAGAGAGAGAAATACTGGGGGGAGAGAGAGAGAGAAACACTGGGGGGAGAGAGAGAGAGAGAAAGAATGTGCAGAGAGAGAGTGAGAGAAATACTGGGGGGAGAGAGAGGGAGAGAGAAATACTGGGGGGAGAGAGAGAGAAACACTGCGGAGGAGAGAGAGAGAGAAACACTGGGGGGAGAGAGAGAGAAACACTTGCGTGGGGGAGAGAGAGAGAAACACTGGGGGGAGAGAGAGAAACACTGCGGGGAGAGAGAGAGAGAGAGACTGTGCGGAGAGAGAGAGAGAGAAATACTGGGGGGAGAGACAGAGAAACACTGGGGGGAGAGAGAGAGGGAAACACTGGGGGGAGAGAGAGAGCGAAACACTGGGGGAGAGAGAGAGAGAAACACTGGCGGGAGAGAGAGTGAAACACTGGTTGGAGAGAGAGAGAAACACTGGGGGGAGAAAGAGAGAGAAATACTGGAGGGAGAGAGAGAGAGATACATTGGGGTTACAGAGAGAGAAACACTGGGGGGACGAGAGAGAGAGAAACACTGGGGGAGAGAGAGAGGTAAACACTGGGGGAGGAGAGAGAGAGAGAGTGAAAGACTTGGGGGAGAGCGAGAGAGAAACAGTGGGGGAGAGAGAGAAACACTGGTGGGAGGAGAGAGAGAGAAACACTGGGGGGAGAGAGAGAGAAACACTGGGGGGAGAGAGAGAGAGAAACACTGTGCGGAGAGAGAGAGAGATAAATACTGGGGGGAGAGAGAGAGAGAAACACTGGGGGGAGAGAGAGAGAGGGAAACACTGGGGGGAGAGAGAGAGCGAAACACTGGGGGAGAGAGAGAGAAAAACAGTGGCGGGAGAGAGAGAGAAACACTTGCGGGGGGGAGAGAGAGAGAAACACTGGGGGGAGAGAGAGAGAAACACTGGGGGGAGAGAGAGAGAGAGAAACACTGTGCGGAGAGAGAGAGAGAGAAACAATGGGGGAGAGAGAGAGAAACACTGGGGGGAGAGAGGGGGATATAGAGAAACACTGGGGGGAGAAAGAGAGAGAGAGAAACACTGGGGGGAGAGAGAGAGAAACACTGGGGGGAGGGTGAGAGAAACACTGGTTGGAGAGAGAGAGAAACACTGGGGGGAGAAAGAGAGAGAAATACTGGAGGGAGAGAGAGAGAGATACATTGGGGTTACAGAGAGAGAAACACTGGGGTGACGAGAGAGAGAGAAACACTGGGGGAGAGAGAGAGGTAAACAATGGGGGAGGAGAGAGAGAGAGTGAAAGACTTGGGGGAGAGCGAGAGAGAAACAGTGGGGGAGAGAGAGAAACACTGGTGGGAGGAGAGAGAGAGAAACACTGGGGGGAGAGAGAGAGACAAACACTGGGGGGAGAGAGAGAGAGAAACAATGTGCAGAGAGAGAGAGAAATACTGGGGGGAGAGAGAGAGAGAGAGAGAGAGAGAGAAATACTGGGGGGAGAGAGAGAGAAACACTGCGGGGAGAGAGAGAGAGAAACACTGTGGGAAGAGAGAGAGAAAAACATTGGGTGGAGAGAGAGATAATCACTGGGGGGAGAGAGAGAGAGAGAAACACGGGGGGAGAGAGAGAGCGAAACACTGGGGGAGAGAGAGAGAAACACTGGGGGGAGAGAGAGAGAAACACTTGCGGGGGAGAGAGAGAGAAACACGGGGGGGAGAGAGAGAGAGAAGCACTGGGGGGAGAGAGAGAGAAATAATGTGCAGAGAGAGAGAGAGAAATACTGGGGGGAGAGAGAGAGAGAGAAATACTGGGGGGAGAGAGAGAGAAACACTGCGGGGAGAGAGGGAGAGAAACACTTTGGGAAGAGAGAGAGAGAAACATTGGGTGGAGAGAGACAGAGAATCACTGGGGGGAGAGAGAGAGGGAAACAATGGGGGGAGAGAGAGAGCGAAACACTGGGAGGAGAGAGAGAGAAACACTGGGGGGAGAGAGAGAGAAACACTTGCGGGGGGGAGAGAGAGAGAAACACTGGGGGGAGAGGGAGAAACACTGGGGGGAGAGAGAGAGAGAAACACTGGGGGGAGAGAGAGAGAGGGAAACACTGGGGGGAGAGAGAGAGCGAAACACTGGGGGAGAGAGAGAGAAACACTAGCGGGAGAGCGAGAGAAACACTGGCGGGAGAGAGAGAGAAACACTTGCGGGGGGGAGAGAGAGAGAAACACTGGGGGGAGAGAGAGAAACACTGCGGGGAGAGAGAGAGAGAGAGAGACTGGGGGGAGAGAGAGAGAAACACTTGCGGGGGGGTGAGAGAGAGAAACACTGGGGGGAGAGGGAGAAACACTGGGGGGAGAGAGAGAGAGAAACACTGGGGGAGAGAGAGAGAGGGAAACACTGGGGGGAGAGAGAGAGCGAAACACTGGCGGGAGAGAGAGGGAAACACTTGCGGGGGGGAGAGAGAGAGAAACACTGGGGGGAGAGAGAGAGAAACACTGTGCGGGGAGAGAGAGAGAAACACTGGGGGGGGAGAGAGAGGGGGATATAGAGAAACACTGGGGGGAGAAAGAGAGAGAGAGAAACATTGGGGGGAGAGAGAGAGAAATACTGGGGGGAGAGAGAGAGAGAAACACTGGGGGGAGAGAGAGAGAGAGAAACACTGGGGGGGAGAGAGAGAGAAACACTTGCGGGGGGGAGAGAGAGAGTAACACTGGGGGGAGAGGGAGAAACACTGGGGGGAGAGAGAGAGAGAAACACTGGGTGGAGAGAGAGAGAGAAACACTGGGTGGAGAGAGAGAGCGAAACACTGGGGGGAGAGAGAGAGAAACACTGGGGGGAGAGAGAGAGAAACACTTGCGGGAGGGAGAGAGAGAGAAACACTGGGGGGAGAGGGAGAAACACTGGGGGGAGAGAGAGAGAGAAACACTGGGGGGAGAGAGAGAGAGGGAAACACTGGGGGGAGAGAGAGAGCGAAACACTGGGGGAGAGAGAGAGAAACACTAGCGGGAGAGAGAGAGAAACACTGGCGGGAGAGAGAGAGAAACACTTGCGGGGGGGAGAGAGAGAGAAACACTGGGGGGAGAGAGAGAAACACTGCGGGGAGAGAGAGAGAGAGAGACTGGGGGGAGAGAGAGAGAAACACTTGCGGGGGGGAGAGAGAGAGAAACACTGGGGAGAGAGGGAGAAACACTGGGGGTAGAGAGAGAGAGAAACACTGGGGGAGAGAGAGAGAGGGAAACACTGGGGGGAGAGAGAGAGCGAAACACTGGCGGGAGAGAGACAGAAACACTTGCGGGGGGGAGAGAGAGAGAAACACTGGGGGGAGAGAGAGAGAAACACTGTGCGGGGAGAGAGAGAGAAACACTGGGGGGGAGAGAGAGGGGGATATAGAGAAACACTGGGGGGAGAAAGAGAGAAATACTGGGGGGAGAGAGAGAGAGAGAAACACTGGGGGGAGAGAGAGAGAGAGAAACAATGTGCAGAGAAAGAGAGAGAAATACTGGGGAGAGAGAGAGAGAGAGAGAAATACTGGGGGGAGAGAGAGAGAAACACTGCGGAGGAGAGAGAGAGAGAAACACTGGGGGGAGAGAGAGAGAAACACTTGCGTGGGGAAGAGAGAGAGAAACACTGGGGGGAGAGAGAGAAACACTGCGGGGAGAGAGAGAGAGAGAGACTGTGCGGAGAGAGAGAGAGAGAAATACTGGGGGGAGAGACAGAGAAACACTGGGGGGAGAGAGCGAGAGAAACACTGGGGGGAGAGAGAGAGAGGGAAACACTGGGGGGAGAGAGAGAGCGAAACACTGGGGGAGAGAGAGAGAAACACTAGCGGGAGAGAGAGAGAAACACTGGCGGGAGAGAGAGAGAAACACTTGCGGGGGGTGAGAGAGAGAAACACTGGGGGGAGAGAGAGAGAAACACTGGGGGAGGGAGAGAGAAACACTGGTTGGAGAGAGAGAGAAACACTGGGGGGAGAAAGAGAGAGAAATACTGGAGGGAGAGAGAGAGAGATACATTGGGGTTACAGAGAGAGAAACACTGGGGGGACGAGAGAGAGAGAAACACTGGGGGAGAGAGAGAGATAAACACTGGGGGAGGAGAGAGAGAGAGAGTGAAAGACTTGGGGGAGAGCGAGAGAGAAACAGTGGGGGAGAGAGAGAAACACTGGTGGGAGGAGAGAGAGAGAAACACTGGGAGGAGAGAGAGAGAGAAACACTGGCGGGAGAGAGAGAGAAACACTTGCGGGGGTGAGAGACAGATACACTGGTGGGAGAGAGAGAGAAACACTGCGGGGAGAGAGAGAGAGAAACACTGGGGGGAGAGAGAGAAATACTGGGGGGAGCGAGAGAGAGAAACACTGTGCGGAGAGAGAGAGAGAGAAATACTGGGGAGAGAGAGAGAGAGAAACACTGGGGGGAGAGAGAGAGAGGGAAACACTGGGGGGAGAGAGAGAGCGAAACACTGGGGGAGAGAGAGAGAAAAACACTGGCGGGAGAGAGAGAGAAACACTTGCGGGGGGGAGAGAGAGAGGAACACTGGGGGGAGAGAGAGAAACACTGGGGGGAGAGAGAGAGAGAAACATTGGGTGGAGAGAGAGAGAATCACTGGGGGGAGAGAGAGAGAGAAACACTGGGGGGAGAGAGAGAGCGAAACACTGGGGGAGAGAGAGAGAGAAAGACTGGGGGGAGAGAGAGAGAAACACTTGCGGGGGGGAGAGAGAGAGAAACACTGGGGGGAGAGGGAGAAACACTGGGGGGAGAGAGAGAGAGAAACACTGGGGGAGAGATAGCGAGGGAAACACTGGGGGGAGAGAGAGAGCGAAACACTGGCGGGAGAGAGCGAGAAACACTTGCGGGGTAGAGAGAGAGAGAAATACTGGGGGGAGAGAGAGAGAAACACTGTGCGGGGAGAGAGAGAGAAACACTGGGGGGGAGAGAGAGGGGGATATAGAGAAACACTGGGGGGAGAAAGAGAGAGAGAGAAACACTGGGGGGAGAGAGAGAGAAATACTGGGGGGAGAGAGAGAGAGAAACACTGGGGGGAGAGAGAGAGAAACAATGTGCAGAGAGAGAGTGAGAGAAATACTGGGGGGAGAGAGAGAGAAAGAGAGAAATACTGGGGGGAGAGAGAGAGAAACACTGCGGAGGAGAGAGAGAGAGAAACACTGGGGGGAGAGAGAGAGAAACACTTGCGTGGGGGAGAGAGAGAGAAACACTGGGGGGAGAGAGAAAAACACTGCGGGGAGAGAGAGACTGTGCGGAGAGAGAGAGAGAGAAATACTGGGGGGAGAGACAGAGAAACACTGGGGGGAGAGAGAGAGAGGGAAACACTGGGGGGAGAGAGAGAGCGAAACACTGGGGGAGAGAGAGAGAGAAACACTGGCGGGAGAGAGAGAGAAACACTTGCGGGGGGTGAGAGAGAGAAACACTGGGGGGAGAGAGAGAGAAACAGTGGGGGAGGGAGAGAGAAACACTGGTTGGAGAGAGAGAGAAACACTGGGGGGAGAAAGAGAGAGAAATACTGGAGGGAGAGAGAGAGAGATACATTGGGGTTACAGAGAGAGAAACACTGGGGGGACGAGAGAGAGAGAAACACTGGGGGAGAGAGAGAGATAAACACTGGGGGTGGAGAGAGAGAGAGAGTGAAAGAATTGGGGGAGAGCGAGAGAGAAACAGTGGGGGAGAGAGAGAAACACTGGTGGGAGGAGAGAGAGAGAAACACTGGGAGGAGAGAGAGAGAAACACTGGCGGGAGAGAGAGAGAAACACTTGCGGGGGTGAGAGACAGATACACTGGGGGGAGAGAGAGAGAAACACTGCGGGGAGAGAGAGAGAGAAACACTGGGGGGAGAGAGAGAAATACTGGGGGGAGCGAGAGAGAGAAACACTGTGCGGAGAGAGAGAGAGAGAAATACTGGGGAGAGAGAGAGAGAGAAACACTGGGGGGAGAGAGAGAGAGGGAAACACTGGGGGGAGAGAGAGAGCGAAACACTGTGGGAGAGAGATAGAAAAACACTGGCGGGAGAGAGAGAGAAACACTTGCGGGGGGGAGAGAGAGAGGAACACTGGGGGGAGAGAGAGAGAAACACTGGGGGAGGGAGAGAGAAACACTGGTTGGAGAGAGAGAGAAACACTGGGGGGAGAAAGAGAGAGAAATACTGGAGGGAGAGAGAGAGAGATACATTGGGGTTACAGAGAGAGAAACACTGGGGGGACGAGAGAGAGAGAAACACTGGGGGAGAGATAGAGGTATACACTGGGGGAGGAGAGAGAGAGAGAGTGAAAGACTTGGGGGAGAGCGAGAGAGAAACAGTGGGGGAGAGAGAGAAACACTGGTGGGAGGAGAGAGAGAGAAACACTGGGAGGAGAGAGAGAGAGAAACACTGGCGGGAGAGAGAGAGAAACACTTGCGGGGGGTGAGAGACAGATACACTGGGGGGAGAGAGAGAGAAACACTGCGGGGAGAGAGAGAGAGAAACACTGGGGGGAGAGAGAGAAACACTGGGGGGAGAGGGAGAGAGAAACATTGGGTGGAGAGAGAGAGAATCACTGGGGGGAGAGAGAGAGAGAAACACTGGGGGGAGAGAGAGAGCGAAACACTGGGGGAGAGAGAGAGAGAAACACTGGGGGGAGAGAGAGAGAAACACTTGCGGGTGGGAGAGAGAGAGAAACACTGGGGGGAGAGGGAGAAACACTGGGGGGAGAGAGAGAGAGAAACACTGGGGGAGAGAGAGAGAGGGAAACACTGGGGGGAGAGAGAGAGCGAAACACTGGCGGGAGAGAGCGAGAAACACTTGCGGGGTAGAGAGAGAGAGAAATACTGGGGGGAGAGAGAGAGAAACACTGTGCGGGGAGAGAGAGAGAAACACTGGGGGGAGAGAGAGAGAGAGAAACAATGTGCAGAGAGAGAGTGAGAGAAATACTGGGGGGAGAGAGAGAGAAAGAGAGAAATACTGGGGGGAGAGAGAGAGAGAAACACTGGGGGGAGAGAGAGAGAAACACTTGCGTGGGGGAGAGAGAGAGAAACACTGGGGGGAGAGAGAGAAACACTGCGTGGAGAGAGAGACTGTGCGGAGAGAGAGAGAGAGAGAGAGATACTGGGGGGAGAGACAGAGAAACACTGGGGGGAGAGAGAGAGAGGGAAACACTGGGGGGAGAGAGAGAGCGAAACACTGGGGGAGAGAGAGAGAGAAACACTGGCGGGAGAGAGAGAGAAACACTTGCGGGGGGTGAGAGAGAGAAACACTGGGGGGAGAGAGAGAGAAACAGTGGGGGAGGGAGAGAGAAACACTGGTTGGAGAGAGAGAGAAACACTGGGGGGAGAAAGAGAGAGAAATACTGGAGGGAGAGAGAGAGAGATACATTGGGGTTACAGAGAGAGAAACACTGGGGGGACGAGAGAGAGAGAAACACTGGGGGAGAGAGAGAGGTAAACACTGGGGGAGGAGAGAGAGAGAGAGTGAAAGACTTGTGGGAGAGCGAGAGAGAAACAGTGGGGGAGAGAGAGAAACACTGGTGGGAGGAGAGAGAGAGAGAAACACTGGGGGGAGAGAGAGAGAGAAACACTGGCGGGAGAGAGAGAGAAACACTTGCGGGGGGGAGAGAGAGAGAAACACTGGGGGGAGAGAGAGAAACACTGCGGGGAGAGAGAGAGAGAGAGACTGTGCGGAGAGAGAGAGAGAGAAATACTGGGGGGAGAGACAGAGAAACACTGGGGGGAGAGAGAGAGAGGGAAACACTGGGGGGAGAGAGAGAGCGAAACACTGGGGGAGAGAGAGAGAGAAACACTGGCGGGAGAGAGAGAGAAACACTTGCGGGGGGTGAGAGAGAGAAACACTGGTTGGAGAGAGAGAGAATCACTGGGGGGAGAAAGAGAGAGAAATACTGGAGGGTGAGAGAGAGAGATACATTGGGGTTACAGAGAGAGAAACACTGGGGGGACGAGAGAGAGAGAAACACTGGGGGAGAGAGAGAGGTAAACACTGGGGTGGAGAGAGAGGGGGATATAGTGAAACACTGGGGGGAGAAAGAGAGAAATACTGGGGGGAGAGAGAGAGAAAAACACTGGCGGGAGAGAGAGAGAAACACTTGCGGGGGGGAGAGAGAGAGAAACACTGGGGGGAGAGAGAGAAACACTGGGGGAGAGAGAGAGAGAAACATTGGGTGGAGAGAGAGAGAATCACTGGGGGGAGAGGGAGAAACACTGGGGTGGAGAGAGAGGGGGATATAGAGAAACACTGGGGGGAGAAAGAGAGAAATACTGGGGGGAGAGAGAGAGAAAAACACTGGCGGGAGAGAGAGAGAAACACTTGCGGGGGGGAGAGAGAGAGAAACACTGGGGGGAGAGAGAGAAACACTGGGGGGAGAGAGAGAGAGAAACATTGGGTGGAGAGAGAGAGAATCACTGGGGGGAGAGAGAGAGAGAAACACTGGGGGGAGAGAGAGAGCGAAACACTGGGGGAGAGAGAGAGAAACACTGGGGGGAGAGAGAGAGAAACACTTGCGGGGGGGAGAGAGAGAGAAACACTGGGGGGAGAGGGAGAAACACTGGGGGGAGAGAGAGAGAGAAACACTGGGGGAGAGAGAGAGAGGGAAACACTGGGGGGAGAGAGAGAGCGAAACACTGGCGGGAGAGAGCGAGAAACACTTGCGGGGTAGAGAGAGAGAGAAATACTGGGGGGAGAGAGAGAGAAACACTGTGCCGGGAGAGAGAGAGAAACACTGGGGGGGAGAGAGAGGGGGATATAGAGAAACACTGGGGGGAGAAAGAGAGAGAGAGAAACACTGGGGGGAGAGAGAGAGAAATACT
This sequence comes from Heptranchias perlo, assembly GCF_035084215.1. NCBI lineage: Eukaryota > Metazoa > Chordata > Chondrichthyes > Hexanchiformes > Hexanchidae > Heptranchias > Heptranchias perlo. The sequence continues at coordinate 17,123,460 of NC_090365.1, read as the reverse complement.
GGGGGGAGAGAGAGAGAGAAACACTGGGGGGAGAGAGAGAGAGAGAAACAATGTGCAGAGAGAGAGTGAGAGAAATACTGGGGGGAGAGAGAGAGAAAGAGAGAAATACTGGGGGAGAGAGAGAGAAACACTGCGGAGGAGAGAGAGAGAGAAACACTGGGGGGAGAGAGAGAGAAACACTTGCGTGGGGGAGAGAGAGAGAAACACTGGGGGGAGAGAGAGAAACACTGCGGGGAGAGAGAGAGAGAGAGACTGTGCGGAGAGAGAGAGAGAGAAATACTGGGGGGAGAGACAGAGAAACACTGGGGGTAGAGAGAGAGAGGGAAACACTGGGGGGAGAGAGAGAGCGAAACACTGGGGGAGAGAGAGAGAGAAACACTGGCGGGAGAGAGAGAGAAACACTTGCGGGGGGTGAGAGAGAGAAACACTGGGGGGAGAGAGAGAGAAACAGTGGGGGAGGGACAGAGAAACACTGGTTGGAGAGAGAGAGAAACACTGGGGGAGAAAGAGAGAGAAATACTGGAGGGAGAGAGAGAGAGATACATTGGGGTTACAGAGAGAGAAACACTGGGGGGACGAGAGAGAGAGAAACACTGGGGGAGAGAGAGAGGTAAACACTGGGGGAGGAGAGAGAGAGAGAGTGAAAGACTTGGGGGAGAGCGAGAGAGAAACAGTGGGGGAGAGAGAGAAACACTGGTGGGAGGAGAGAGAGAGAAACACTGGGAGGAGAGAGAGAGAGAAACACTGGCGGGAGAGAGAGAAACACTTGCGGGGGGTGAGAGAGAGAAACACTGGGGGGAGAGAGAGAGAAACACTGCGGGGAGAGAGAGAGAGAAACACTGGGGGGAGAGAGAGAAACACTGCGGGGAGAGAGAGAGAGAGAGACTGTGCGGAGAGAGAGAGAGAGAAATACTGGGGGGAGAGACAGAGAAACACTGGGGGGAGAGAGAGAGAGGGAAACACTGGGGGGAGAGAGAGAGCGAAACACTGGGGGAGAGAGAGAGAGAAACACTGGCGGGAGAGAGAGAGAAACACTTGCGGGGGGTGAGAGAGAGAAACACTGGGGGGAGAGAGAGAGAAACACTGGGGGAGGGAGAGAGAAACACTGGTTGGAGAGAGAGAGAATCACTGGGGGGAGAAAGAGAGAGAAATACTGGAGGGAAAGAGAGAGAGATACATTGGGGTTACAGAGAGAGAAACACTGGGGGGACGAGAGAGAGAGAAACACTGGGGGAGAGAGAGAGGTAAACACTGGGGTGGAGAGAGAGGGGGATATAGAGAAACACTGGGGGGAGAAAGAGAGAAATACTGGGGGGAGAGAGAGAGAAAAACACTGGCGGGAGAGAGAGAGAAACACTTGCGGGGGGGAGAGAGAGAGAAACACTGGGGGGAGAGAGAGAAACACTGGGGGGAGAGAGAGAGAGAAACATTGGGTGGAGAGAGAGAGAATCACTGGGGGGAGAGAGAGAGAGAAACACTGGGGGGAGAGAGAGAGCGAAACACTGGGGGAGAGAGAGAGAAACACTGGGGGGAGAGAGAGAGAAACACTTGCGGGGGGGAGAGAGAGAGAAACACTGGGGGGAGAGGGAGAAACACTGGGGGGAGAGAGAGAGAGAAACACTGGGGGAGAGAGAGAGAGGGAAACACTGGGGGGAGAGAGAGAGCGAAACACTGGCGGGAGAGAGCGAGAAACACTTGCGGGGTAGAGAGAGAGAGAAATACTGGGGGGAGAGAGAGAGAAACACTGTGCCGGGAGAGAGAGAGAAACACTGGGGGGGAGAGAGAGGGGGATATAGAGAAACACTGGGGGGAGAAAGAGAGAGAGAGAAACACTGGGGGGAGAGAGAGAGAAATACTGGGGGGAGAGAGAGAGAGAAACACTGGGGGGAGAGAGAGAGAGAGAAACAATGTGCAGAGAGAGAGTGAGAGAAATACTGGGGGAGAGAGAGAGAAAGAGAGAAATACTGGGGGGAGAGAGAGAGAAACACTGCGGAGGAGAGAGAGAGAGAAACACTGGGGGGAGAGAGAGAGAAACACTTGCGTGGGGGAGAGAGAGAGAAACACTGGGGGGAGAGAGAGAAACACTGCGGGGAGAGAGAGAGAGAGAGACTGTGCGGAGAGAGAGAGAGAGAAATACTGGGGGGAGAGACAGAGAAACACTGGGGGGAGAGAGAGAGAGGGAAACACTGGGGGGAGAGAGAGAGCGAAACACTGGGGGAGAGAGAGAGAGAAACACTGGCGGGAGAGAGAGAGAGAAACACTTGCGGGGGGTGAGAGAGAGAAACACTGGGGGGAGAGAGAGAGAAACAGTGGGGGAGGGACAGAGAAACACTGGTTGGAGAGAGAGAGAAACACTGGGGGAGAAAGAGAGAGAAATACTGGAGGGAGAGAGAGAGAGATACATTGGGGTTACAGAGAAAGAAACACTGGGGGACGAGAGAGAGAGAAACACTGGGGAGAGAGAGAGGTAAACACTGGGGAGGAGAGAGAGAGAGAGTGTGAAAGACTTGGGGGAGAGCGAGAGAGAAACAGTGGGGGAGAGAGAGAAACACTGGTGGGAGGAGAGAGAGAAACACTGGGAGGAGAGAGAGAGAGAAACACTGGCGGGAGAGAGAGAAACACTTGCGGGGGGTGAGAGAGAGAAACACTGGGGGGAGAGAGAGAGAAACACTGCGGGGAGAGAGAGAGAGAAACACTGGGGGGAGAGAGAGAAATACTGGGGGGAGCGAGAGAGAGAAACACTGTGCGGAGAGAGAGAGAGAGAATACTGGGGGGAGAGAGAGAGAGAAACACTGGGGGGAGAGAGAGAGAGGGAAACACTGGGGGGAGAGAGAGAGCGAAACACTGGGGGAGAGAGAGAGAAAAACAGTGGCGGAGAGAGAGAGAAACACTTGCGGGGGGGAGAGAGAGAGAAACACTGGGGGGAGAGAGAGAGAAACACTGGGGGGAAGAGAGAGAGAGAAACACTGTGCGGAGAGAGAGAGAGAGAAACAATGGGGGAGAGAGAGAGAAACACTGGTGGGGGAGAGAGGGGGATATAGAGAAACACTGGGGGGAGAAAGAGAGAGAGAGAAACACTGGGGGAGAGAGAGAGAAACACAGGGGGGGAGGGAGAGAGAAACACTGGTTGGAGAGAGAGAGAAACACTGGGGGGAGAAAGAGAGAGAAATACTGGAGGGAGAGAGAGATACATTGGGGTTACAGAGAGAGAAACACTGGGTGACGAGAGAGAAACACTGGGGGAGAGAGAGAGGTAAACACTGGGGGAGGAGAGAGAGAGAGAGTGAAAGACTTGGGGGAGAGCGAGAGAGAAACAGTGGGGGAGAGAGAGAAACTCTGGTGGGAGGAGAGAGAGAGAAACACTGGGGGGGGGGGGTGAGAGAGAGACAAACACTGGGGGGATAGAGAGAGAAACAATGTGCAGAGAGAGAGAGAGAGAAATACTGGGGGGAGAGAGAGAGAGAGAGAGAAATACTGGGGGGAGAGAGAGAGAAACACTGCGGGGAGAGAGAGAGAGAAACACTGTGGGAAGAGAGAGAGAAAAACATTGGGTGGAGAGAGAGAGAATCACTGGGGGGAGAGAGAGAGAGAGAAACACGGGGGGGGGAGAGAGAGAGAAACACTGGGGGGAGAGAGAGAGAAACACTGGGGGGAGAGAGAGAGAGAAACATTGGGTGGAGAGAGAGAGAATCACTGGGGGGAGAGAGAGAGAGAAACACTGGGGGGAGAGAGAGAGCGAAACACTGGTGGAGAGAGAGAGAGAAACACTGGTGGGAGAGAGAGAGAAACACTTGCGGGGGGGAGAGAGAGAGAAACACTGGGGCGAGAGGGAGAAACACTGGGGGGAGAGAGAGAGAGAAACACTGGGGGAGAGAGAGAGAGGGAAACACTGGGGGGAGAGAGAGAGCGAAACACTGGTGGGAGAGAGAGAGAAACACTTGTGGGGTAGAGAGAGAGAGAAACACTGGGGGGAGAGAGAGAGAAACACTGTGCGGGGACAGAGAGAGAAACACTGGGGGGGAGAGAGAGGGGGATATAGAGAAACACTGGGGGTGAAAGAGAGAGAGAGAAACACTGGGGGGAGAGAGAGAGAAATACTGGGGGGAGAGAGAGAGAGAAACACTGGGGGGGAGAGAGAGAGAGAAACAATGTGCAGAGAGAGAGTGAGAGAAATACTGGGGGGAGAGAGAGAGAGAAAGAGAGAAATACTGGGGGGAGAGAGAGAGAAACACTGCGGAGGAGAGAGAGAGAGAAACACTGGGGGGAGAGAGAGAGAAACACTTGCGTGGGGGAGAGAGAGAGAAACACTGGGGGGAGAGAGAGAAACACTGCGGGGAGAGAGAGAGAGAGAGAGACTGTGCGGAGAGAGAGAGAGAGAGAAATACTGGGGGGAGAGACAGAGAAACACTGGGGGGAGAGAGAGAGAGGGAAACACTGGGGGGAGAGAGAGAGCGAAACACTGGGGGAGAGAGAGAGAGAAACACTGGCGGGAGAGAGAGAGAAACACTTGCGGGGGGTGAGAGAGAGAAACACTGGGGGGAGAGAGAGAGAAACACTGGGGGAGGGAGAGAGAAACACTGGTTGGAGAGAGAGAGAAACACTGGGGGGAGAAAGAGAGAGAAATATTGGAGGGAGAGAGAGAGAGATACATTGGGGTTACAGAGAGAAAAACACTGGGGGGACGAGAGAGAGAGAAACACTGGGGGAGAGAGAGAGGTAAACACTTGGGTAGGAGAGAGAGAGACTGAAAGACTTGGGGGAGAGCGAGAGAGAAACAGTGGGGGAGAGAGAGAAACACTGGTGGGAGGAGAGAGAGAGAAACACTGGGGGGAGAGAGAGAGAAACACTTGCGGGGGGTGAGGGAGAGAAACACTGGGGGGAGAGAGAGAGAAACACTGCGGGGAGAGAGAGAGAGAAACACTGGGGGGAGAGAGAGAAATACTGGGGGGAGCGAGAGAGAGAAACACTGTGCGGAGAGAGAGAGAGAGAAATACTGGGGGAGAGAGAGAGAGAAACACTGGGGGGAGAGAGAGAGAGGGAAACACTGGGGGGAGAGAGAGAGCGAAACACTGGGGGAGAGAGAGAGAAAAACAGTGGCGGGAGAGAGAGAGAAACACTTGCGGGGGGGAGAGAGAGAGAAACACTGGGGGTGAGAGAGAGAGAAACACTGGGGGGAAGAGAGAGAGAGAAACACTGTGCGGAGAGAGAGAGAGAGAAACAATGGGGGAGAGAGAGAGAAACACTGGGGGGGAGAGAGGGGGATATAGAGAAACACTGGGGGGAGAAAGAGAGAGAGAGAAACACTGGGGGGAGAGAGAGAGAAACACTGGGGGGAGGGAGAGAGAAACACTGGTTGGAGAGAGAGAGAAACACTGGGGGGAGAAAGAGAGAGAAATACTGGAGAGAGAGAGAGATACATTGGGGTTACAGAGAGAGAAACACTGGGGTGACGAGAGAGAGAGAAACACTGGGGAGAGAGAGAGGTAAACAATGGGGGAGGAGAGAGAGAGAGTGAAAGACTTGGGGGAGAGCGAGAGAGAAACAGTGGGGGAGAGAGAGAAACACTGGTGGGAGGAGAGAGAGAGAAAACACTGGGGGGGGAGAGAGAGAGACAAACACTGGGGGGAGAGAGAGAGAGAAACAATGTGCAGAGAGAGAGAGAGAAATACTGGGGGGAGAGAGAGAGAGAGAGAAATACTGCGGGGAGAGAGAGAGAGAAACACTGTGGGAAGAGAGAGAGAAAAACATTGGGTGGAGAGAGGGAGAATCACTGGGGGGAGAGAGATAGAGAGAAACACGGGGGGAGAGAGAGAGAAACACTGGGGGAGAGAGAGAGAAACACTTGCGGGGGAGAGAGAGAGAAACACGGGGGGGGAGAGAGAGAGAGAAGCACTGGGGGGAGAGAGAGAGAAACACTGGGGGGAGAGAGAGAGAAACACTTGCGGGAGGGAGAGAGAGAGAAACACTGGGGGGAGAGGGAGAAACACTGCGGGGAGAGAGAGAGAGAAACACTGGGGGGAGAGAGAGAGAGAGAGGGAAACACTGGGGGGAGAGAGAGAGCGAAACACTGGGGAGAGAGAGAGAAACACTGGCGGAGAGAGAGAGAAACACTGGCGGGAGAGAGAGAGAAACACTTGCGGGGGGGAGAGAGAGAGAAACACTGGGGGGAGAGAGAGAAACACTGCGGGGAGAGAGAGAGAGAGAGAGAGAGTGCGGAGAGAGAGAGAGAGAATTACTGGGGGGGAGAGACAGAGAAACACTTGGGGGAGAGAGAGAGAGGGAAACGCTGGGGGGAGAGAGAGAGAGAGAGAAATACTGGGGGGAGAGAGAGAGAAACACTGCGGAGGAGAGAGAGAGAAACACTGGGGGGAGAGAGAGAGAAACACTTGCGTGGGGGGAGAGAGAGAGAAACACTGGGGGGAGAGAGAGAAACACTGCGGGGAGAGAGAGAGAGAGAGACTGTGCGGAGAGAGAGAGAGAGAAATACTGGGGGGAGATACAGAGAAACACTGGGGGGGAGAGAGAGAGAGGGAAACACTGGGGGGAGAGAGAGAGCGAAACACTGGGGAGAGAGAGAGAGAAACACTGGCGGGAGAGAGAGAGAAACACTTGCGGGGGGTGAGAGAGAGAAACACTGGGGGGAGAGAGAGAGAAACACTGGGGGAGGGAGAGAGAAACTCTGGTTGGAGAGAGAGAGAAACACTGGGGGGAGAAAGAGAGAGAAATACTGGAGGGAGAGAGAGAGAGATACATTGGGGTTACAGAGAGAGAAACACTGGGGGGACGAGAGAGAGAGAAACACTGGGGGAGAGAGAGAGGTAAACACTGGGGGAGGAGAGAGAGAGAGAGTGAAAGACTTGGGGGAGAGCGAGAGAGAAACAGTGGGGGAGAGAGAGAAACACTGGTGGGAGGAGAGAGAGAGAAACACTGGGAGGAGAGAGAGAGAGAAACACTGGCGGGAGAGAGAGAGAAACACTTGCGGGGGTGAGAGACAGATACACTGGGGGGAGAGAGAGAGAAACACTGCGGGGAGAGAGAGAGAGAAACACTGGGGGGAGAGAGAGAAATACTGGGGGGAGCGAGAGAGAGAAATACTGTGCGGAGAGAGAGAGAGAGAAATACTGGGGGGAGAGAGAGAGAGAAACACTGGGGGGAGAGAGAGAGAGGGAAACACTGGGTGGAGAGAGAGAGCGAAACACTGGGGGAGAGAGAGAGAAAAACACTGGCGGGAGAGAGAGAGAAACACTTGCGGGGGGGAGAGAGAGAGAAACACTGGGGGGAGAGAGAGAAACACTGGGGGGAGAGAGAGAGAGAAACATTGGGTGGAGAGAGAGAGAATCACTGGGGGGAGAGAGAGAGAGAAACATTGGGTGGAGAGAGAGAGAATCACTGGGGGGAGAGAGAGAGAGAAACACTGGGGGGAGAGAGAGAGCGAAACACTGGGGGAGAGAGAGAGAAACACTGGGGGGAGTGAGAGAGAAACACTTGCGGGGGGGAGAGAGAGAGAAACACTGGGGGGAGAGGGAGAAACACTGGGGGGAGAGAGAGAGAGAAACACTGGGGGAGAGAGAGAGAGGGAAACACTGGGGGGGAGAGAGAGAGCGAAACACTGGCGGGAGAGAGCGAGAAACACTTGCGGGGTAGAGAGAGAGAGAAATACTGGGGGGAGAGAGAGAGAAACACTGTGCGGGGAGAGAGAGAGAAACACTGGGGGGGAGAGAGAGGGGGATATAGAGAAACACTGGGGGGAGAAAGAGAGAGAGAGAAACACTGGGGGGAGAGAGAGAGAAATACTGGGGGGAGAGAGAGAGAGAAACACTGGGGGGAGAGAGAGAGAGAGAAACAATGTGCAGAGAGAGAGTGAGAGAAATACTGGGGGGAGAGAGAGAGAAAGAGAGAAATACTGGGGGGAGAGAGAGAGAAACACTGCGGAGGAGAGAGAGAGAGAAACACTGGGGGGAGAGAGAGCGAAACACTTGCGTGGGGGAGAGAGAGAGAAACACTGGGGGGAGAGAGAGAAACACTGCGGGGAGAGAGAGAGAGAGACTGTGCGGAGAGAGAGAGAGAGAAATACTGGGGGGAGAGACAGAGAAACACTGGGGGGAGAGAGAGAGAGGGAAACACTGGGGGGAGAGAGAGAGCGAAACACTGGGGGAGAGAGAGAGAGAAACACTGGCGGGAGAGAGAGAGAAACACTTGCGGGGGGTGAGAGAGAGAAACACTGGGGGGAGAGAGAGAGAAACAGTGGGGGAGGGAGAGAGAAACACTGGTTGGAGAGAGATAGAAACACTGGGGGGAGAAAGAGAGAGAAATACTGGAGGGAGAGAGAGAGAGATACATTGGGGTTACAGAGAGAGAAACACTGGGGGGACGAGAGAGAGAGAAACACTGGGGGAGAGAGAGAGGTAAACACTGGGGGAGGAGAGAGAGAGAGAGTGAAAGACTTGGGGGAGAGCGAGAGAGAAACAGTGGGGGAGAGAGAGAAACACTGGTGGGAGGAGAGAGAGAGAAACACTGGGAGGAGAGAGAGAGAGAAACACTGGCGGGAGAGAGAGAGAAACACTTGCGGGGGGTGAGAGAGAGAAACACTGGGGGGAGAGAGAGAGAAACACTGCGGGGAGAGAGAGAGAGAAACACTGGGGGGAGAGAGAGAAATACTGGGGGGAGCGAGAGAGAGAAACACTGTGCGGAGAGAGAGAGAGAGAATACTGGGGGGAGAGAGAGAGAGAAACACTGGGGGGAGAGAGAGAGAGGGAAACACTGGGGGGAGAGAGAGAGCGAAACACTGGGGGAGAGAGAGAGAAAAACAGTGGCGGGAGAGAGAGAGAAACACTTGCGGGGGGGAGAGAGAGAGAAACACTGGGGGGAGAGAGAGAGAAACACTGGGGGGAAGAGAGAGAGAGAAACACTGTGCGGAGAGAGAGAGAGAGAAACAATGGGGGAGAGAGAGAGAAACACTGGTGGGGGAGAGAGGGGGATATAGAGAAACACTGGGGGGAGAAAGAGAGAGAGAGAAACACTGGGGGGAGAGAGAGAGAAACACAGGGGGGGGAGGGAGAGAGAAACACTGGTTGGAGAGAGAGAGAAACACTGGGGGGAGAAAGAGAGAGAAATACTGGAGGGAGAGAGAGATACATTGGGGTTACAGAGAGAGAAACACTGGGGTGACGAGAGAGAAACACTGGGGGAGAGAGAGAGGTAAACATTGGGGGAGGAGAGAGAGAGAGAGTGAAAGACTTGGGGGAGAGCGAGAGAGAAACAGTGGGGGAGAGAGAGAAACTCTGGTGGGAGGAGAGAGAGAGAAACACTGGGGGGGGTGAGAGAGAGACAAACACTGGGGGGAGAGAGAGAGAAACAATGTGCAGAGAGAGAGAGAGAGAAATACTGGGGGGAGAGAGAGAGAGAGAGAAATACTGGGGGGAGAGAGAGAGAAACACTGCGGGGAGAGAGAGAGAGAAACACTGTGGGAAGAGAGAGAGAAAAACATTGGGTGGAGAGAGAGAGAATCACTGGGGGGAGAGAGAGAGAGAGAGAAACACGGGGGGGGGGGGGAGAGAGAGAGAAACACTGGGGGGAGAGAGAGAGAAACACTGGGGGGAGAGAGAGAGAGAAACATTGGGTGGAGAGAGAGAGAATCACTGGGGGGAGAGAGAGAGAGAAACACTGGGGGGAGAGAGAGAGCGAAACACTGGTGGAGAGAGAGAGAGAAACACTGGTGGGAGAGAGAGAGAAACACTTGCGGGGGGGAGAGAGAGAGAAACACTGGGGCGAGAGGGAGAAACACTGGGGGGAGAGAGAGAGAGAAACACTGGGGGAGAGAGAGAGAGGGAAACACTGGGGGGAGAGAGAGAGCGAAACACTGGTGGGAGAGAGAGAGAAACACTTGTGGGGTAGAGAGAGAGAGAAACACTGGGGGGAGAGAGAGAGAAACACTGTGCGGGGACAGAGAGAGAAACACTGGGGGGAGAGAGAGGGGGATATAGAGAAACACTGGGGGGTGAAAGAGAGAGAGAGAAACACTGGGGGGAGAGAGAGAGAAATACTGGGGGGAGAGAGAGAGAGAAACACTGGGGGGGGGGAGAGAGAGAGAGAAACAATGTGCAGAGAGAGAGTGAGAGAAATACTGGGGGGAGAGAGAGAGAGAAAGAGAGAAATACTGGGGGGAGAGAGAGAGAAACACTGCGGAGGAGAGAGAGAGAGAAACACTGGGGGGAGAGAGAGAGAAACACTTGCGTGGGGGAGAGAGAGAGAAACACTGGGGGGAGAGAGAGAAACACTGCGGGGAGAGAGAGAGAGAGAGACTGTGCGGAGAGAGAGAGAGAGAGAAATACTGGGGGGAGAGACAGAGAAACACTGGGGGGAGAGAGAGAGAGGGAAACACTGGGGGGAGAGAGAGAGCGAAACACTGGGGGAGAGAGAGAGAGAAACACTGGCGGGAGAGAGAGAGAAACACTTGCGGGGGGTGAGAGAGAGAAACACTGGGGGGAGAGAGAGAGAAACACTGGGGGAGGGAGAGAGAAACACTGGTTGGAGAGAGAGAGAAACACTGGGGGGAGAAAGAGAGAGAAATATTGGAGGGAGAGAGAGAGAGAAACACTGTGCGGAGAGAGAGAGAGAGAAACAATGGGGGAGAGAGAGAGAAACACTGGTGGGGGAGAGAGGGGGATATAGAGAAACACTGGGGGGAGAAAGAGAGAGAGAGGAACACTGGGGGGAGAGAGAGAGAAACACAGGGGGGGAGGGAGAGAGAAACACTGGTTGGAGAGAGAGAGAAACACTGGGGGGAGAAAGAGAGAGAAATACTGGAGGGAGAGAGAGATACATTGGGGTTACAGAGAGAGAAACACTGGGGTGACGAGAGAGAAACACTGGGGGAGAGAGAGAGGTAAACACTGGGGGAGGAGAGAGAGAGAGAGTGAAAGACTTGGGGGAGAGCGAGAGAGAAACAGTGGGGGAGAGAGAGAAACTCTGGTGGGAGGAGAGAGAGAGAAACACTGGGGGGGGTGAGAGAGAGACAAACACTGGGGGGAGAGAGAGAGAAACAATGTGCAGAGAGAGAGAGAGAGAAATACTGGGGGGAGAGAGAGAGAGAGAAATACTGGGGGGAGAGAGAGAGAAACACTGCGGGGAGAGAGAGAGAGAAACACTGTGGGAAGAGAGAGAGAAAAACATTGGGTGGAGAGAGAGAGAATCACTGGGGGGAGAGAGAGAGAGAGAGAAACACGGGGGGGGGGGGGGAGAGAGAGAGAAACACTGTGGGGAGAGAGAGAGAAACACTGGGGGGAGAGAGAGAGAGAAACATTGGGTGGAGAGAGAGAGAATCACTGGGGGGAGAGAAAGAGAGAAACACTGGGGGGAGAGAGAGAGCGAAACACTGGTGGAGAGAGAGAGAGAAACACTGGTGGGAGAGAGAGAGAAACACTTGCGGGGGGGAGAGAGAGAGAAACACTGGGGCGAGAGGGAGAAACACTGGGGGGAGAGAGAGAGAGAAACACTGGGGGAGAGAGAGAGAGGGAAACACTGGGGGGAGAGAGAGAGCGAAACACTGGTGGGAGAGAGAGAGAAACACTTGCGGGGTAGAGAGAGAGAGAAACACTGGGGGGAGAGAGAGAGAAACACTGTGCGGGGACAGAGAGAGAAACACTGGGGGGAGAGAGAGGGGGATATAGAGAAACACTGGTGGGAGAGAGAGAGAAACACTGGGGGGAGAGAGAGAGAAATACTGGGGGGAGAGAGAGAGAGAAACACTGGGGGGGGGGAGAGAGAGAGAGAAACAATGTGCAGAGAGAGAGTGAGAGAAATACTGGGGGGAGAGAGAGAGAGAAAGAGAGAAATACTGGGGGGAGAGAGAGAGAAACACTGCGGAGGAGAGAGAGAGAGAAACACTGGGGGGAGAGAGAGAGAAACACTTGCGTGGGGGAGAGAGAGAGAAACACTGGGGGGAGAGAGAGAAACAGTGCGGGGAGAGAGAGAGAGAGAGACTGTGCGGAGAGAGAGAGAGAGAGAAATACTGGGGGGAGAGACAGAGAAACACTGGGGGGAGAGAGAGAGAGGGAAACACTGGGGGGAGAGAGAGAGCGAAACACTGGGGGAGAGAGAGAGAGAAACACTGGCGGGAGAGAGAGAGAAACACTTGCGGGGGGTGAGAGAGAGAAACACTGGGGGGAGAGAGAGAGAAACACTGGGGGAGGGAGAGAGAAACACTGGTTGGAGAGAGAGAGAAACACTGGGGGGAGAAAGAGAGAGAAATATTGGAGGGAGAGAGAGAGAGATACATTGGGGTTACAGAGAGAAAAACACTGGGGGGACGAGAGAGAGAGAAACACTGGGGGAGAGAGAGAGGTAAACACTTGGGTAGGAGAGAGAGAGACTGAAAGACTTGGGGGAGAGCGAGAGAGAAACAGTGGGGGAGAGAGAGAAACACTGGTGGGAGGAGAGAGAGAGAAACACTGGGGGGAGAGAGAGAGAGAAACAATGGCGGGAGAGAGAGAGAAACACTTGCGGTGGGTGAGAGAGAGAAACACTGGGGGGAGAGAGAGAGAAACACTGCGGGGAGAGAGAGAGAGAAACACTGGGGGGAGAGAGAGAAATACTGGGGGGAGCGAGAGAGAGAAACACTGTGCGGAGAGAGAGAGAGAGAAATACTGGGGGAGAGAGAGAGAGAAACACTGGGGGGAGAGAGAGAGAGGGAAACACTGGGGGGAGAGAGAGAGCGAAACACTGGGGGAGAGAGAGAGAAAAACAGTGGCGGGAGAGAGAGAGAAACACTTGCGGGGGGGAGAGAGAGAGAAACACTGGGGGGGAGAGAGAGAGAAACACTGGGGGGAAGAGAGAGAGAGAAACACTGTGCGGAGAGAGAGAGAGAAACAATGGGGGAGAGAGAGAGAAACACTGGGGGGGAGAGAGGGGGATATAGAGAAACACTGGGGGGAGAAAGAGAGAGAGAGAAACACTGGGGGGAGAGAGAGAGAAACACTGGGGGGAGGGAGAGAGAAACACTGTGCGGGGACAGAGAGAGAAACACTGGGGGGAGAGTGAGGGGGATATAGAGAAACACTGGGGGGTGAAAGAGAGAGAGAGAAACACTGGGGGGAGAGAGAGAGAAATACTGGGGGGAGAGAGAGAGAGAAACACTGGGGGGGGAGAGAGAGAGAGAAACAATGTGCAGAGAGAGAGTGAGAGAAATACTGGGGGGAGAGAGAGAGAGAAAGAGAGAAATACTGGGGGGAGAGAGAGAGAAACACTGCGGAGGAGAGAGAGAGAGAAACACTGGGGGGAGAGAGAGAGAAACACTTGCGTGGGGGAGAGAGAGAGAAACACTGGGGGGAGAGAGAGAAACACTGCGGGGAGAGAGAGAGAGAGAGAGACTGTGCGGAGAGAGAGAGAGAGAGAAATACTGGGGGGAGAGACAGAGAAACACTGGGGGGAGAGAGAGAGAGGGAAACACTGGGGGGAGAGAGAGAGCGAAACACTGGGGGAGAGAGAGAGAGAAACACTGGCGGGAGAGAGAGAGAAACACTTGCGGGGGGTGAGAGAGAGAAACACTGGGGGGAGAGAGAGAGAAACACTGGGGGAGGGAGAGAGAAACACTGGTTGGAGAGAGAGAGAAACACTGGGGGGAGAAAGAGAGAGAAATATTGGAGGGAGAGAGAGAGAGATACATTGGGGTTACAGAGAGAAAAACACTGGGGGGACGAGAGAGAGAGAAACACTGGGGGAGAGAGAGAGGTAAACACTTGGGTAGGAGAGAGAGAGACTGAAAGACTTGGGGGAGAGCGAGAGAGAAACAGTGGGGGAGAGAGAGAAACACTGGTGGGAGGAGAGAGAGAGAAACACTGGGGGGAGAGAGAGAGAAACACTTGCGGGGGGTGAGGGAGAGAAACACTGGGGGGAGAGAGAGAGAAACACTGCGGGGAGAGAGAGAGAGAAACACTGGGGGGAGAGAGAGAAATACTGGGGGGAGCGAGAGAGAGAAACACTGTGCGGAGAGAGAGAGAGAGAAATACTGGGGGAGAGAGAGAGAGAAACACTGGGGCGAGAGAGAGAGAGGGAAACACTGGGGGGAGAGAGAGAGCGAAACACTGGGGGAGAGAGAGAGAAAAACAGTGGCGGGAGAGAGAGAGAAACACTTGCGGGGGGGAGAGAGAGAGAAACACTGGGGGTGAGAGAGAGAGAAACACTGGGGGGAAGAGAGAGAGAGAAACACTGTGCGGAGAGAGAGAGAGAGAAACAATGGGGGAGAGAGAGAGAAACACTGGGGGGGAGAGAGGGGGATATAGAGAAACACTGGGGGGAGAAAGAGAGAGAGAGAAACACTGGGGGGAGAGAGAGAGAAACACTGGGGGGAGGGAGAGAGAAACACTGGTTGGAGAGAGAGAGAAACACTGGGGGGAGAAAGAGAGAGAAATACTGGAGAGAGAGAGAGATACATTGGGGTTACAGAGAGAGAAACACTGGGGTGACGAGAGAGAGAGAAACACTGGGGGAGAGAGAGAGGTAAACAATGGGGGAGGAGAGAGAGAGAGAGTGAAAAACTTGGGGGAGAGCGAGAGAGAAACAGTGGGGGAGAGAGAGAAACACTGGTGGGAGGAGAGAGAGAGAAACACTGGGGGGGAGAGAGAGAGACAAACACTGGGGGGAGAGAGAGAGAGAAACAATGTGCAGAGAGAGAGAGAGAGAAATACTGGGGGGAGAGAGAGAGAGAGAGAAATACTGCGGGGAGAGAGAGAGAGAAACACTGTGGGAAGAGAGGGAGAAAAACATTGGGTGGAGAGAGGGAGAATCACTGGGGGGAGAGAGATAGAGAGAAACACGGGGGGGAGACAGAGAGAAACACTGGGGGGAGAGAGAGAGAAACACTTGCGGGGGAGAGAGAGAGAAACACGGGGGGGGGAGAGAGAGAGAGAAGCACTGGGGGGAGAGAGAGAGAAACACTGGGGGGAGAGAGAGAGAAACACTTGCGGGAGGGAGAGAGAGAGAAACACTGGGGGGAGAGGGAGAAACACTGCGGGGAGAGAGAGAGAGAAACACTGGGGGGAGAGAGAGAGAGAGAGAGAGGGAAACACTGGGGGGAGAGAGAGAGCGAAACACTGGGGGAGAGAGAGAGAAACACTGGCGGGAGAGAGAGAGAAACACTGGCGGGAGAGAGAGAGAAACACTTGCGGGGGGGAGAGAGAGAAACACTGCGGGGAGAGAGAGAGAGAGAGAGAGAGTGCGGAGAGAGAGAGAGAGAATTACTGGGGGCAGAGACAGAGAAACACTTGGGGGAGAGAGAGAGAGGGAAACGCTGGGGGGAGAGAGAGAGCGAAACACTGGGGGAGAGAGAGAGAGAAACACTGGCGGGAGAGAGAGAGAAACACTTGCGGGGGGGGAGAGAGAGAGAAACACTGGGGGGAGAGAGAGAGAAACACTGGGGGGAGAGAGAGAGAGAAACACTGTGCGGAGAGAGAGAGAGAGAAACAATGGGGGGGGGAGAGAGAAACACTGGGGGTGGAGAGAGGGGGATATGGAGAAACACTGGGAGGAGAAAGAGAGAGAGAGAAACACTGGGGGGAGAGAGAGAGAAACACTGGGGGGAGGGAGAGAGAAACACTGGTTGGAGGGAGAGAGAAACACTAGGGGGAGAAAGAGAGAGAAATACTGGAGGGAGAGAGAGAGAGATACATTGGGGTTACAGAGAGAGAAACACTGGGGGGACGAGAGAGAGAGAAACACTGGGGGAGAGAGAGAGAGAGAAACACTGGTGTGAGAGAGATAGAAACACTAGGGGGAGAAAGAGAGAGAAATACTGGATGGAGAGAGAGAGAGATACATTGGGGTTACAGAGAGAGAAACACTGGGGGGACGAGAGAGAGAGAAACACTGGGGGAGAGAGAGAGAGAGAAACACTGGTGTGAGAGAGATAGAAACACTTGGGAGAGAGAAACACTGGGGAGAGAGAGAGAAACACTGGGGGGTGGAGAGAGAGAAACAATGGGAGGAGAGAGAGAGAGAAACACGGGCAGGAGGGAGAGAGAGAGAAACACTGTGGGGGAGAGAGAGAAACACTGGGGAGAGAGAGAAACACTGAGGAGAGAGAGAGGGAAACACAGGGGTGAGAGAGAGAGAGAAACATTGGGGAGAGAGAGAGAGAGAGAAACACTGGGGAGAGAGAGAGAGAGAGAGAGAGAGAGAAACACTGGGAGAGAGAGAGAAACATTGGGGGGAGAGAGAAAGAAACAGTGGGGCCAGAGAGAGAGAAACACTGGGGGGAGAGATAGAGAAATACTGCGGAGAGAGAGAGAGAGAGAGAGAGAGAGAGGGATAAACACTGGGAGAGAGAGCTAGTGGAACACTGGGGGAGGAGAGAGAGAGACAGAAAAACACTGGGGTGAGAGAGAGAAACACTGGGGGGAGAGAGAGAAACACTGGGGAGAGAGAGAGAAACACTGGGGGAAGTGAGAGAGAGAAACACTGGGGGAGGAGAGAGGGAGAGAGAGTAACACTGGGGGGAGAGAAAGAAAGAAACACTGGGGGAGGAGAGAGAGAGAGAGAAACACGGGAGGGATAGAGAGAGAGAAACACTGGGTGGGCGAGAGAAACACTGGTGGGAGAGACAGAGAGAGAGAAACACTGGGGGGAGAAAGAGAGAGAGAGAAACACTGGGGGGAGAGAGGGAGAGAAACACTGGGGGGAGAAAGAGAGAGAAATACTGGAGGGAGAGAGAGATACATTGGGGTTACAGAGAGAGAAACACTGGGGTGACGAGAGAGAAACACTGGGGGAGAGAGAGAGGTAAACACTGGGGGAGGAGAGAGAGAGAGAGTGAAAGACTTGGGGGAGAGCGAGAGAGAAACAGTGGGGGAGAGAGAGAAACTCTGGTGGGAGGAGAGAGAGAGAAACACTGGGGGGGGTGAGAGAGAGACAAACACTGGGGGGAGAGAGAGAGAAACAATGTGCAGAGAGAGAGAGAGAGAAATACTGGGGGGAGAGAGAGAGAGAGAGAGAAATACTGGGGGGAGAGAGAGAGAAACACTGCGGGGAGAGAGAGAGAGAAACACTGTGGGAAGAGAGAGAGAAAAACATTGGGTGGAGAGAGAGAGAATCACTGGGGGGAGAGAGAGAGAGAGAGAAACACGGGGGGGGGGGGGGGGGGAGAGAGAGAGAAACACTGTGGGGAGAGAGAGAGAAACACTGGGGGGAGAGAGAGAGAGAAACATTGGGTGGAGAGAGAGAGAATCACTGGGGGGAGAGAAAGAGAGAAACACTGGGGGGAGAGAGAGAGCGAAACACTGGTGGAGAGAGAGAGAGAAACACTGGTGGGAGAGAGAGAGAAACACTTGCGGGGGGGAGAGAGAGAGAAACACTGGGGCGAGAGGGAGAAACACTGGGGGGAGAGAGAGAGAGAAACACTGGGGGAGAGAGAGAGAGGGAAACACTGGGGGGAGAGAGAGAGCGAAACACTGGTGGGAGAGAGAGAGAAACACTTGCGGGGTAGAGAGAGAGAGAAACACTGGGGGGAGAGAGAGAGAAACACTGTGCGGGGACAGAGAGAGAAACACTGGGGGGAGAGAGAGGGGGATATAGAGAAACACTGGTGGGAGAGAGAGAGAAACACTGGGGGGAGAGAGAGAGAAATACTGGGGGGAGAGAGAGAGAGAAACACTGGGGGGGGGGAGAGAGAGAGAGAAACAATGTGCAGAGAGAGAGTGAGAGAAATACTGGGGGGAGAGAGAGAGAGAAAGAGAGAAATACTGGGGGGAGAGAGAGAGAAACACTGCGGAGGAGAGAGAGAGAGAAACACTGGGGGGAGAGAGAGAGAAACACTTGCGTGGGGGAGAGAGAGAGAAACACTGGGGGGAGAGAGAGAAACACTGCGGGGAGAGAGAGAGAGAGAGACTGTGCGGAGAGAGAGAGAGAGAGAAATACTGGGGGGAGAGACAGAGAAACACTGGGGGGAGAGAGAGAGAGGGAAACACTGGGGGGAGAGAGAGAGCGAAACATTGGGGGAGAGAGAGAGAGAAACACTGGCGGGAGAGAGAGAGAAACACTTGCGGGGGGTGAGAGAGAGAAACACTGGGGGGAGAGAGAGAGAAACACTGGGGGAGGGAGAGAGAAACACTGGTTGGAGAGAGAGAGAAACACTGGGGGGAGAAAGAGAGAGAAATATTGGAGGGAGAGAGAGAGAGATACATTGGGGTTACAGAGAGAAAAACACTGGGGGGACGAGAGAGAGAGAAACACTGGGGGAGAGAGAGAGGTAAACACTTGGGTAGGAGAGAGAGAGACTGAAAGACTTGGGGGAGAGCGAGAGAGAAACAGTGGGGGAGAGAGAGAAACACTGGTGGGAGGAGAGAGAGAGAAACACTGGGGGGAGAGAGAGAGAGAAACACTGGCGGGAGAGAGAGAGAAACACTTGCGGTGGGTGAGAGAGAGAAACACTGGGGGGAGAGAGAGAGAAACACTGCGGGGAGAGAGAGAGAGAAACACTGGGGGGAGAGAGAGAAATACTGGGGGGAGCGAGAGAGAGAAACACTGTGCGGAGAGAGAGAGAGAGAAATACTGGGGGAGAGAGAGAGAGAAACACTGGGGGGAGAGAGAGAGAGGGAAACACTGGGGGAGAGAGAGAGCGAAACACTGGGGGAGAGAGAGAGAAAAACAGTGGCGAGAGAGAGAGAGAAACACTTGCGGGGGGAGAGAGAGAGAAACACTGGGGGGGAGAGAGAGAGAAACACTGGGGGGAAGAGAGAGAGAGAAACACTGTGCGGAGAGAGAGAGAGAAACAATGGGGGAGAGAGAGAGAAACACTGGGGGGGAGAGAGGGGGATATAGAGAAACACTGGGGGGAGAAAGAGAGAGAGAGAAACACTGGGGGGAGAGAGAGAGAAACACTGGGGGGAGGGAGAGAGAAACACTGTGCGGGGACAGAGAGAGAAACACTGGGGGGAGAGTGAGGGGGATATAGAGAAACACTGGGGGGTGAAAGAGAGAGAGAGAAACACTGGGGGGAGAGAGAGAGAAATACTGGGGGGAGAGAGAGAGAGAAACACTGGGGGGGGAGAGAGAGAGAGAACAATGTGCAGAGAGAGAGTGAGAGAAATACTGGGGGGAGAGAGAGAGAGAAAGAGAGAAATACTGGGGGGAGAGAGAGAGAAACACTGCGGAGGAGAGAGAGAGAGAAACACTGGGGGGAGAGAGAGAGAAACACTTGCGTGGGGGAGAGAGAGAGAAACACTGGGGGGAGAGAGAGAAACACTGCGGGGAGAGAGAGAGAGAGAGAGACTGTGCGGAGAGAGAGAGAGAGAGAAATACTGGGGGGAGAGACAGAGAAACACTGGGGGGAGAGAGAGAGAGGGAAACACTGGGGGAGAGAGAGAGCGAAACACTGGGGGAGAGAGAGAGAGAAACACTGGCGGGAGAGAGAGAGAAACACTTGCGGGGGGTGAGAGAGAGAAACACTGGGGGGAGAGAGAGAGAAACACTGGGGGAGGGAGAGAGAAACACTGGTTGGAGAGAGAGAGAAACACTGGGGGGAGAAAGAGAGAGAAATATTGGAGGGAGAGAGAGAGAGATACATTGGGGTTACAGAGAGAAAAACACTGGGGGGACGAGAGAGAGAGAAACACTGGGGGAGAGAGAGAGGTAAACACTTGGGTAGGAGAGAGAGAGACTGAAAGACTTGGGGGAGAGCGAGAGAGAAACAGTGGGGGAGAGAGAGAAACACTGGTGGGAGGAGAGAGAGAGAAACACTGGGGGGAGAGAGAGAGAAACACTTGCGGGGGGTGAGGGAGAGAAACACTGGGGGGAGAGAGAGAGAAACACTGCGGGAGAGAGAAGAGAGAAACACTGGGGGGAGAGAGAGAAATACTGGGGGGAGCGAGAGAGAGAAACACTGTGCGGAGAGAGAGAGAGAGAAATACTGGGGGAGAGAGAGAGAGAAACACTGGGGCGAGAGAGAGAGAGGGAAACACTGGGGGGAGAGAGAGAGCGAAACACTGGGGGAGAGAGAGAGAAAAACAGTGGCGGGAGAGAGAGAGAAACACTTGCGGGGGGGAGAGAGAGAGAAACACTGGGGGTGAGAGAGAGAGAAACACTGGGGGGAAGAGAGAGAGAGAAACACTGTGCGGAGAGAGAGAGAGAGAAACAATGGGGGAGAGAGAGAGAAACACTGGGGGGGAGAGAGGGGGATATAGAGAAACACTGGGGGGAGAAAGAGAGAGAGAGAAACACTGGGGGGAGAGAGAGAGAAACACTGGGGGGAGGGAGAGAGAAACACTGGTTGGAGAGAGAGAGAAACACTGGGGGGAGAAAGAGAGAGAAATACTGGAGAGAGAGAGAGATACATTGGGGTTACAGAGAGAGAAACACTGGGGTGACGAGAGAGAGAGAAACACTGGGGGAGAGAGAGAGGTAAACAATGGGGGAGGAGAGAGAGAGAGAGTGAAAGACTTGGGGGAGAGCGAGAGAGAAACAGTGGGGGAGAGAGAGAAACACTGGTGGGAGGAGAGAGAGAGAAACACTGGGGGGGAGAGAGAGAGACAAACACTGGGGGGAGAGAGAGAGAGAAACAATGTGCAGAGAGAGAGAGAGAGAAATACTGGGGGGAGAGAGAGAGAGAGAGAAATACTGCGGGGAGAGAGAGAGAGAAACACTGTGGGAAGAGAGAGAGAAAAACATTGGGTGGAGAGAGGGAGAATCACTGGGGGGAGAGAGATAGAGAGAAACACGGGGGGGAGAGAGAGAGAAACACTGGGGGGAGAGAGAGAGAAACACTTGCGGGGGAGAGAGAGAGAAACACGGGGGGGGGAGAGAGAGAGAGAAGCACTGGGGGGAGAGAGAGAGAAACACTGGGGGGAGAGAGAGAGAAACACTTGCGGGAGGGAGAGAGAGAGAAACACTGGGGGGAGAGGGAGAAACACTGCGGGGAGAGAGAGAGAGAAACACTGGGGGGAGAGAGAGAGAGAGAGAGAGGGAAACACTGGGGGGAGAGAGAGAGCGAAACACTGGGGGAGAGAGAGAGAAACACTGGCGGGAGAGAGAGAGAAACACTGGCGGGAGAGAGAGAGAAACACTTGCGGGGGGGAGAGAGAGAGAAACACTGCGGGGAGAGAGAGAAACACTGCGGGGAGAGAGAGAGAGAGTGCGGAGAGAGAGAGAGAGAATTACTGGGGGCAGAGACAGAGAAACACTTGGGGGAGAGAGAGAGAGGGAAACGCTGGGGGGAGAGAGATAGCGAAACACTGGGGGAGAGAGAGAGAGAAACACTGGCGGGAGAGAGAGAGAAACACTTGCGGGGGGGGAGAGAGAGAGAAACACTGGGGGGAGAGAGAGAGAAACACTGGGGGGAGAGAGAGAGAGAAACACTGTGCGGAGAGAGAGAGAGAGAAACAATGGGGGGGGGGGAGAGAGAAACACTGGGGGTGGAGAGAGGGGGATATGGAGAAACACTGGGAGGAGAAAGAGAGAGAGAGAAACACTGGGGGGAGAGAGAGAGAAACACTGGGGGGAGGGAGAGAGAAACACTGGTTGGAGGGAGAGAGAAACACTAGGGGGAGAAAGAGAGAGAAATACTGGAGGGAGAGAGAGAGAGATACATTGGGGTTACAGAGAGAGAAACACTGGGGGGACGAGAGAGAGAGAAACACTGGGGGAGAGAGAGAGAGAGAAACACTGGTGTGAGAGAGATAGAAACACTAGGGGGAGAAAGAGAGAGAAATACTGGATGGAGAGAGAGAGAGATACATTGGGGTTACAGAGAGAGAAACACTGGGGGGACGAGAGAGAGAGAAACACTGGGGGAGAGAGAGAGAGAGAAACACTGGTGTGAGAGAGATAGAAACACTTGGGAGAGAGAAACACTGGGGAGAGAGAGAGAAACACTGGGGGGTGGAGAGAGAGAAACAATGGGAGGAGAGAGAGAGAGAAACACGGGCAGGAGGGAGAGAGAGAGAAACACTGTGGGGGAGAGAGAGAAACACTGGGGAGAGAGAGAAACACTGAGGAGAGAGAGAGGGAAACACAGGGGTGAGAGAGAGAGAGAAACATTGGGGAGAGAGAGAGAGAGAGAAACACTGGGGAGAGAGAGAGAGAGAGAGAGAGAGAGAAACACTGGGAGAGAGAGAGAAACATTGGGGGGAGAGAGAAAGAAACAGTGGGGCCAGAGAGAGAGAAACACTGGGGGGAGAGATAGAGAAATACTGCGGAGAGAGAGAGAGAGAGAGAGAGAGAGGGATAAACACTGGGAGAGAGAGCTAGTGGAACACTGGGGGAGGAGAGAGAGAGACAGAAAAACACTGGGGTGAGAGAGAGAAACACTGGGGGGAGAGAGAGAAACACTGGGGAGAGAGAGAGAAACACTGGGGGAAGTGAGAGAGAGAAACACTGGGGGAGGAGAGAGGGAGAGAGAGTAACACTGGGGGGAGAGAAAGAAAGAAACACTGGGGGAGGAGAGAGAGAGAGAGAAACACGGGAGGGATAGAGAGAGAGAAACACTGGGTGGGCGAGAGAAACACTGGTGGGAGAGACAGAGAGAGAGAAACACTGGGGGGAGAAAGAGAGAGAGAGAAACACTGGGGGGAGAGAGGGAGAGAAACAATGGAGGGAGAGAGAGAGAGAGAAACACTAGGGGGATAGAGAAAGAAACACGGGGGGAAGAGAGAGAGAGAAACACTGTTGGGGGAGAGAGAGAAAGAAACATTGGTGGAGAGAGAGAAACACAGGGGTGAGGAGTGAGAGAGAAA
The DNA here is from genome assembly GCF_035084215.1 of Heptranchias perlo. NCBI lineage: Eukaryota > Metazoa > Chordata > Chondrichthyes > Hexanchiformes > Hexanchidae > Heptranchias > Heptranchias perlo. The sequence continues at coordinate 17,100,742 of NC_090365.1, read as the reverse complement.
CACTGGGGGAGAGATAGAGAAACACTGGGGGAGAGAGGGAGAAACACTGTTGATAGAGAGAGAGAGAGAGAGAGAGAAACATTGGGAGGAGAGAGAGAGAAACACTGGGGGAGGAGAGAGAGAAACACTGGGGGGAGAGAGGGAGAAAAACTGTGGGAGGAGAAATAGAGAAACACTGGGCCGAGAGATAGAGAGAAACACTGGGGGAGAGAGATAGAGAAACACTGGGGGGAGGAGAGAGAGAAACACTGGGGGGAGAGAGAGAGAGAAACACTGGGGGGAGAGAAAGGGAGAGAAACACTGTGGGGAGAGAGAGAAAAACACTGGGGAGAGAGAGAGAGAGAGAGAGACACTGGGGGGAGAGAGAGAGAGAAACACTGGGGGGAGGAGAGAGAGAAACACTGGGGGGAGAGAGAGAGAAACACTGGGGGGGAGAGAGAGAGAGAAACACTGTGGGGAGAGAGAGAAACACTGGGGAGAGAGAGAAACACTGGGGAGAGAGAGTGAGAAACACAGGGGGGAGAGAGAGAGAAAAAACTGGGGGAGAGGGAGAGAGAGAGAGAAACAGTGGGGGAGAGAGAGAAACTCTGGTGGGAGAGAGAGAGAGAGAAACACTGGGGGGAGAGAGAGAAACACTGGTAGGAGAGAGAGAGAAACACTGGGGGGACAGAGAGTGAAACACTTGGGGGAGAGAGAGAGAAGCACTGGGGGAGGAGAGAGGAAGAGAGAGAAATAATGGGGGGAGAGAAAGTGAGAAACACTGGGGTAGGAGAGAGAGAATAACTGGGGGGAGAGAGAGAGAGAAACCCTGGGGGAGAGAGAGAGAGAAACAATGGGGGGAGAGAGATAGAGAAACACTGGGGGGAGGAGAGCGAGAAACACTGGAGGGAAAGAGAGAGATAAACACTGGGGGGAGAGAGAGAGGGAATCACTGTGGGGAGAGAGCGAAACACTGTGGAGAGAGAGAAACAATGGGGAGAGAGAGAGAGAAACACTGGGGAGAGAGAGAGAGACAGAGACACTGGGGGGAGAGAGAGAGAGAAACACTGGGGGGAGGAGAAAGTGAAACACTGGGGGGAGAGAGTCAAAATACTGGGGGGAGAGAGTGAGAGAGAAACACTGTGGGGAGAGAGAGAAACACTGGGGAGAGAGAGAAACACTGGGGAGAGAGAGTGAGAAAAACAGGGGGGAGAGAGAGAGAGAAGCATTGGGGAGAGAGAGAGAAAAGACTGGAGGAGAGGGAGAGAGAGAGAGAAACACTGGGGGGAGAGAGCGAAACTCCGGTGGCAGAGAGAGAGAGAGAGCGAAACACTGGGGGGAGAGAGAGAAATACTGGTAGGAGAGAGAGAGAAACACTGGGGGGACAGAGAGTGAAACACTTGGGGGAGAGAGAGAAGCAGTCGGGGAGGAGAGAGGACGAGAGAGAAACACTGTGGGAGAGAAAGAGAGAAACACTGGGGTAGGAGAGAGAGAAAAACTGGGGGGAGAGAGAGAGAGAAACCCTGGTAGAGAGAGAAAGAAACACTGGGGGAGAGAGAGAGAAACACTGGGGGGAGAGAGAGAGAAACACTGTGGGAGGAGAGAGAGAGAAACACTGGGGCAAGAGATAGAGAGAAACACTGGGGGGAGAGAGATAGAGAAACACTGGGGGGAGTAGAGAGAGAAACACTTGGTGGAGAGAGAGAGAGAAACACTGGGGGGAGAAAGAGAGAGGGAAACACTGTGGGAAGAGAGCAAAACACTGTGGAGAGAGAGAAACAATGGGGAGAGAGAGAGAGAAACACTGGGGAGAGAGAGAGAGAGAGAGAGACACTGGGGGAGAGAGAGAGAGAGACACTGGGGGGAGGAGAGAGAGAAACACTGGGGGGAGAGAGAGAGAGAAACCCTGGTGGAGAGAGAAAGAAACACTGGGGGGAGAGAGAGAAACACTGGGGGGAGAGAGAGAGAAACACTGTGGGAGGAGAGAGAGAGAAACACTGGGGCGAGAGATAGAGAGAAACACTGGGGGGAGAGAGATAGAGAAACACTGGGGGGAGGAGAGCGAGAAACACTGGGGGGAAAGAGAGAGATAAACACTGGGGGGAGAGAGAGAGGGAAACACTGTGGGGAGAGAGCGAAACACTGTGGAGAGAGAGAAACAATGGGGAGAGAGAGAGAGACACTGGGGGAGAGAGAGAGAGAAACACTGGGGGGAGGAGAGAGTGAAACACTGGGGGGAGAGAGTGAGAAATACTGCGGGGAGAGAGTGAGAGAGAAACACTGTGGGGAGAGAGAGAAACACTGGGGAGAGAGAGAAACACTGGGGAGAGAGAGTGAGAAAAACAGGGGGGAGAGAGAGAGAAACGTTGGGGAGAGAGAGAGAAAACACTGGAGGAGAGGGAGAGAGAGAGAGAAACACTGGGGGGAGAGAGAGAAACTCTGGTGGCTGAGAGAGTGAGAGAGAGAAACACTGGGGGTGAGAGAGAAACACTGGTAGGAGAGAGAGAGAAACACTGGGGGGACAGAGAGTGAAACACTTGGGGGAGAGAGAGAAGCACTGGGGGAGGAGAGAGGACGAGAGAGAAACACTGGGGCGAGAGAAAGAGAGAAACACTGGGGCAGGAGAGAGTTAGAGAAACACTGGGGAGAGAGAGAGAGAGAGAGAGAAACACTGAGGGAGTGAGAGAAACACTGGGGGGAGAGAGAGAGAGAGAAACAGTGGGGCCAGAGAGAGAGAAACACTGGGGGGAGAGATAGAGAAATACTGCGGAGAGTGAGAGAGAGAGAGAGAGAGAGAGAGGGATAAACACTGGGAGAGAGAGCGAGTGGAACACTGGGGTAGGAGAGAGAGAGAGAGAAAAACATTGGGGTGAGAGAGAGAAACACTGGGGGGGGAGAGAGAAACACTGGGGAGAGAGAGAGAAATAAACACTGGGGGAAGACAGAGAGAGAAACACTGGGGGAGGAGAGAGAGAGAGTAACACTGGGGGGAGAGAAAGAAAGAAACACTGGGGGAGGAGAGAGAGAGAGAGAAACACTGGAGGGATAGAGAGAGAGAAACACTGGGTGGGGGAGAGAAACACCGGGGGGAGAGAGAGAGAAACACTGGTGGGAGAGAGAGAGAGAGAGAAACACTGGGGGGAGAAAGAGAGAGAGAGAAACACTGGGGGGAGAGAGGGAGAGAAACAATGGAGGGAGAGAGAGAGAGAGAAACACTCGGGGGATAGAGAGAGAAACACGGGGGGAAGAGAGAGAGAGAAACACTGTTGGGGGAGAGAGAGAAAGAAACATTGGTGGAGAGAGAGAAACACAGGGGTGAGGAGAGAGAGAGAAACACTGGGGGAGAGATAGAGAAACACTGGGGGAGAGAGGGAGAAACACTGTTGATAGAGAGAGAGAGAGAGAGAGAGAGAGAGAGAAACATTGGGAGGATAGAGAGAGAAACGCTGGGGGAGGAGAGAGAGAAACACTGGGGGGGGAGAGGGAGAAAAACTGTGGGAGGAGAAATAGAGAAACACTGGGACGAGAGATAGAGAGAAACACTGGGGGAGAGAGATAGAGAAACACTGGGGGGAGGAGAGAGAGAAACACTGGGGGGAGAGAGAGAGAGAAACACTGGGCGGAGAGAAAGGGAGAGAAACACTGTGGGGAGAGAGCGAAATACTGTGGCGAGAGAGAAAAAGTGGGGAGAGAGAGAGAGAGAAACACTGGGGAGAGAGAGAGAGAGACACTGGGGGGAGAGAGAGAGAGAAACACTGGGGGGAGGAGAGAGAGAAACACTGGGGGGGGGAGAGAGAGAAACACTGGGGGGAGAGAGAGAGAGAGAAACACTGTGGGGAGAGAGAGAAACACTGGGGAGAGAGAGAAACACTGGGGAGAGAGAGTGAGAAACACAGGGGAGAGAGAGAGAGAAAAAACTGGGGGAGAGGGAGAGAGAGACAGAAACAGTGGGCGAGAGAGAGAAACTCTGGTGGGAGAGAGAGAGAGAGAGGGAAACACTGGGGGGAGAGAGAGAGCGAAACACTGGGGGAGAGAGAGAGAAACACTGGCGGGAGAGAGAGAGAAACACTGGCGGGAGAGAGAGAGAAACACTTGCGGGGGGGAGAGAGAGAGAAACACTGGGGGGAGAGAGAGAAACACTGGGGGGAGAGAGAGAGAGAGAGGGAAACACTGGGGGGAGAGAGAGAGCGAAACACTGGGGGAGAGAGAGAGAAACACTGGCGGGAGAGAGAGAGAAACACTGGCGGGAGAGAGAGAGAAACACTTGCGGGGGGGAGAGAGAGAGAAACACTGGGGGGAGAGAGAGAAACACTGCGGGGAGAGAGAGAGAGAGAGAGAGTGCGGAGAGAGAGAGAGAGAATTACTGGGGGGAGAGACAGAGAAACACTTGGGGGAGAGAGAGAGAGGGAAACGCTGGGGGGAGAGAGAGAGCGAAACACTGGGGGAGAGAGAGAGAGAAACACTGGCGGGAGAGAGAGAGAAACACTTGCGGGGGGGGAGAGAGAGAGAAACACTGTGCGGAGAGAGAGAGAGAGAAACAATGGGGGGGGAGAGAGAGAAACACTGGGGGTGGAGAGAGGGGGATATGGAGAAACACTGGGAGGAGAAAGAGAGAGAGAGAAACACTGGGGGGAGAGAGAGAGAAACACTGGGGGGAGGGAGAGAGAAACACTGGTTGGAGGGAGAGAGAAACACTAGGGGGAGAAAGAGAGAGAAATACTGGAGGGAGAGAGAGAGAGATACATTGGGGTTACAGAGAGAGAAACACTGGGGGGACGAGAGAGAGAGAAACACTGGGGGAGAGAGAGAGAGAGAAACACTGGTGTGAGAGAGATAGAAACACTTGGGAGAGAGAAACACTGGGGAGAGAGAGAGAAACACTGGGGGGTGGAGAGAGAGAAACAATGGGAGGAGAGAGAGAGAGAAACACGGGCAGGAGGGAGAGAGAGAGAAACACTGTGGGGGAGAGAGAGAAACACTGGGGAGAGAGAGAAACACTGAGGAGAGAGAGAGGGAAACACAGGGGTGAGAGAGAGAGAGAAACATTGGGGAGAGAGAGAGAGAGAGAAACACTGGGGAGAGAGAGAGAGAGAGAGAGAGAGAGAAACACTGGGAGAGAGAGAGAAACATTGGGGGGAGAGAGAAAGAAACAGTGGGGCCAGAGAGAGAGAAACACTGGGGGAGAGATAGAGAAATACTGCGGAGAGAGAGAGAGAGAGAGAGAGAGGGATAAACACTGGGAGAGAGAGCTAGTGGAACACTGGGGGAGGAGAGAGAGAGACAGAAAAACACTGGGGTGAGAGAGAGAAACACTGGGGGGAGAGAGAGAAACACTGGGGAGAGAGAGAGAAACACTGGGGGAAGGGAGAGAGAGAAACACTGGGGGAGGAGAGAGGGAGAGAGAGTAACACTGGGGGGAGAGAAAGAAAGAAACACTGGGGGAGGAGAGAGAGAGAGAGAAACACGGGAGGGATAGAGAGAGAGAAACACTGGGTGGGCGAGATAAACACTGGTGGGAGAGACAGAGAGAGAGAAACACTGGGGGGAGAAAGAGAGAGAGAGAAACACTGGGGGGAGAGAGGGAGAGAAACAATGGAGGGAGAGAGAGAGAGAGAAACACTCGGGGGATAGAGAAAGAAACACGGGGGGAAGAGAGAGAGAGAAACACTGTTGGGGGAGAGAGAGAAAGAAACATTGGTGGAGAGAGAGAAACACAGGGGTGAGGAGTGAGAGAGAAACACTGGGGGAGAGATAGAGAAACACTGGGGGAGAGAGGGAGAAACACTGTTGATAGAGAGAGAGAGAGAGAGAGAGAGAGAGAGAGAAACATTGGGAGGAGAGAGAGAGAAACACTGGGGGAGGAGAGAGAGAAACACTGGGGGGAGAGAGGGAGAAAAACTGTGGGAGGAGAAATAGAGAAACACTGGGCCGAGAGATAGAGAGAAACACTGGGGGGGGGAGAGATAGAGAAACACTGGGGGGAGGAGAGAGAGAAACACTGGGGGGAGAGAGAGAGAGAAACACTGGGGGGAGAGAAAGGGAGAGAAACACTGTGGGGAGAGAGAGAAAAACACTGGGGAGAGAGAGAGAGAGAGAGAGAGACACTGGGGGGAGAGAGAGAGAGAAACACTGGGGGGAGGAGAGAGAGAAACACTGGGGGGAGAGAGAGAGAAACACTGGGGGGGAGAGAGAGAGAGAGAAACACTGTGGGGAGAGAGAGAAACACTGGGGAGAGAGAGAAACACTGGGGAGAGAGAGTGAGAAACACAGGGGGGAGAGAGAGAGAAAAAACTGGGGGAGAGGGAGAGAGAGAGAGAAACAGTGGGGGAGAGAGAGAAACTCTGGTGGGAGAGAGAGAGAGAGAAACACTGGGGGGAGAGAGAGAAACACTGGTAGGAGAGAGAGAGAAACACTGGGGGGACAGAGAGTGAAACACTTGGGGGAGAGAGAGAGAAGCACTGGGGGAGGAGAGAGGAAGAGAGAGAAATAATGGGGGGAGAGAAAGTGAGAAACACTGGGGTAGGAGAGAGAGAATAACTGGGGGGAGAGAGAGAGAGAAACCCTGGGGGAGAGAGAGAGAGAAACAATGGGGGGAGAGAGATAGAGAAACACTGGGGGGAGGAGAGCGAGAAACACTGGAGGGAAAGAGAGAGATAAACACTGGGGGGAGAGAGAGAGGGAATCACTGTGGGGAGAGAGCGAAACACTGTGGAGAGAGAGAAACAATGGGGAGAGAGAGAGAGAAACACTGGGGAGAGAGAGAGAGAGACAGAGACACTGGGGGGAGAGAGAGAGAGAAACACTGGGGGGAGGAGAAAGTGAAACACTGGGGGGAGAGAGTCAAAATACTGGGGGGAGAGAGTGAGAGAGAAACACTGTGGGGAGAGAGAGAAACACTGGGGAGAGAGAGAAACACTGGGGAGAGAGAGTGAGAAAAACAGGGGGGAGAGAGAGAGAGAAGCATTGGGGAGAGAGAGAGAAAAGACTGGAGGAGAGGGAGAGAGAGAGAGAAACACTGGGGGGAGAGAGCGAAACTCCGGTGGCAGAGAGAGAGAGAGAGCGAAACACTGGGGGGAGAGAGAGAAATACTGGTAGGAGAGAGAGAGAAACACTGGGGGGACAGAGAGTGAAACACTTGGGGGAGAGAGAGAAGCAGTCGGGGAGGAGAGAGGACGAGAGAGAAACACTGTGGGAGAGAAAGAGAGAAACACTGGGGTAGGAGAGAGAGAAAAACTGGGGGGAGAGAGAGAGAGAAACCCTGGTAGAGAGAGAAAGAAACACTGGGGGAGAGAGAGAGAAACACTGGGGGGAGAGAGAGAGAAACACTGTGGGAGGAGAGAGAGAGAAACACTGGGGCAAGAGATAGAGAGAAACACTGGGGGGAGAGAGATAGAGAAACACTGGGGGGAGTAGAGAGAGAAACACTTGGTGGAGAGAGAGAGAGAAACACTGGGGGGAGAAAGAGAGAGGGAAACACTGTGGGAAGAGAGCAAAACACTGTGGAGAGAGAGAAACAATGGGGAGAGAGAGAGAGAAACACTGGGGAGAGAGAGAGAGAGAGAGAGAGACACTGGGGGAGAGAGAGAGAGAGACACTGGGGGGAGGAGAGAGAGAAACACTGGGGGGAGAGAGAGAGAGAAACCCTGGTGGAGAGAGAAAGAAACACTGGGGGGAGAGAGAGAAACACTGGGGGGAGAGAGAGAGAAACACTGTGGGAGGAGAGAGAGAGAAACACTGGGGCGAGAGATAGAGAGAAACACTGGGGGGAGAGAGATAGAGAAACACTGGGGGGAGGAGAGCGATAAACACTGGGGGGAAAGAGAGAGATAAACACTGGGGGGAGAGAGAGAGGGAAACACTGTGGGGAGAGAGCGAAACACTGTGGAGAGAGAGAAACAATGGGGAGAAAGAGAGAGACACTTGGGGAGAGAGAGAGAGAAACACTGGGGGGAGGAGAGAGTGAAACACTGGGAGGAGAGAGTGAGAAATACTGCGGGGAGAGAGTGAGAGAGAAACACTGTGGGGGGAGAGAGAAACACTGGGGAGAGAGAGAAACACTGGGGAGAGAGAGTGAGAAAAACAGGGGGGAGAGAGAGAGAAACGTTGGGGAGAGAGAGAGAAAACACTGGAGGAGAGGGAGAGAGAGAGAGAAACACTGGGGGGAGAGAGAGAAACTCTGGTGGCTGAGAGAGTGAGAGAGAGAAACACTGGGGGTGAGAGAGAAACACTGGTAGGAGAGAGAGAGAAACACTGGGGGGACAGAGAGTGAAACACTTGGGGGAGAGAGAGAAGCACTGGGGGAGGAGAGAGGACGAGAGAGAAACACTGGGGCGAGAGAAAGAGAGAAACACTGGGGCAGGAGAGAGTTAGAGAAACACTGGGGAGAGAGAGAGAGAGAGAGAGAAACACTGAGGGAGTGAGAGAAACACTGGGGGGAGAGAGAGAGAGAGAAACAGTGGGGTCAGAGAGAGAGAAACAGTGGGGGGAGAGATAGAGAAATACTGCGGAGAGTGAGAGAGAGAGAGAGAGAGAGAGGGATAAACACTGGGAGAGAGAGCGAGTGGAACACTGGGGTAGGAGAGAGAGAGAGAGAAAAACATTGGGGTGAGAGAGAGAAACACTGGGGGGGGGAGAGAGAAACACTGGGGAGAGAGAGAGAAAGAAACACTGGGGGAAGACAGAGAGAGAAACACTGGGGGAGGAGAGAGAGAGAGTAACACTGGGGGGAGAGAAAGAAAGAAACACTGGGGGAGGAGAGAGAGAGAGAGAAACACTGGAGGGATAGAGAGAGAGAAACACTGGGTGGGGGAGAGAAACACCGGGGGGAGAGAGAGAGAAACACTGGTGGGAGAGAGAGAGAGAGAGAAACACTGGGGGGAGAAAGAGAGAGAGAGAAACACTGGGGGGAGAGAGGGAGAGAAACAATGGAGGGAGAGAGAGAGAGAGAAACACTAGGGGGATGGAGAGAGAAACACGGGGGGAAGAGAGAGAGAGAAACACTGTTGGGGGAGAGAGAGAAAGAAACATTGGTGGAGAGAGAGAAACACAGGGGTGAGGAGAGAGAGAGAAACACTGGGGGAGAGATAGAGAAACACTGGGGGAGAGAGGGAGAAACACTGTTGATAGAGAGAGAGAGAGAGAGAGAGAGAGAGAGAGAGAGAGAGAGAGAAACATTGGGAGGAGAGAGAGAGAAACGCTGGGGGAGGAGAGAGAGAAACACTGGGGTGGGGGGGAGAGGGAGAAAAACTGTGGGAGGAGAAATAGAGAAACACTGGGACGAGAGATAGAGAGAAACACTGGGGGAGAGAGATAGAGAAACACTGGGGGGAGGAGAGAGAGAAACACTGGGGGGAGAGAGAGAGAGAAACACTGGGCGGAGAGAAAGGGAGAGAAACACTGTGGGGAGAGAGCGAAATACTGTGGCGAGAGAGAAAAAGTGGGGAGAGAGAGAGAGAGAAACACTGGGGAGAGAGAGAGAGAGACACTGGGGGAGAGAGAGAGAGAAACACTGGGGGGAGGAGAGAGAGAAACACTGGGGGGGGGGGAGAGAGAGAAACACTGGGGGGAGATAGAGGGAGAGAAACACTGTGGGGAGAGAGAGAAAGACTGGGGAGAGAGAGAAACACTGGGGAGAGAGAGTGAGAAACACAGGGGGGAGAGAGAGAGAAAAAACTGGGGGAGAGGGAGAGAGAGACAGAAACAGTGGGGGAGAGAGAGAAACTCTGGTGGGAGAGAGAGAGAGAGAAACACTGGGGGGATAGAGAGAAACACTGGTAGGAGAGAGAGAGAAACACTGGGGGGACAGAGAGTGAAACACTTGGGGGAGAGAGAGAGAAGCACTGGGGGAGCAGAGAGGAAGAGAGAGAAATAATGGGGGGAGAGAAAGAGAGAAACACTTGGGTAGGAGAGAGAGAAACACTGGGGGGAGAGTGAGAGAGAAACCCTGGGGGAGAGAGAGAGAGAAACAATGGGGGGGAGAGAGAGAAACACTGGGGGGAGAGAGAGAGAAACACTGTGGGAGGAGAGAGAGAGAAACACTGGGGCGAGAGATAGAGAGAAACACTGGGGGGAAAGAGAGAGATAAACACTGGGGGAGAGAGAGAGGGAAACACTGTGGGGAGAGAGCGAAACACTGTGGAGAGAGAGAAACAATGGGGAGAGAGAGAGAGAAACACTGGGGAGAGAGAGAGTGAGGGAGAGAGAGAGACACTGGGGGGAGAGAGAGAGAAACACTGGGGGGAGGAGAGAGTGAAACACTGGGGGGAGAGAGTGAGAAATACTGGGGGGAGAGAGTGAGAGAGAAACACTGTGGGGATAGAGAGAAACACTGGGGAGAGAGAGAAACAATGGGGAGAGAGAGTGAGAAAAACAGGGGGGAGAGAGAGAGAAACATTGGGGAGAGAGAGAGAAAAGACTGGAGGAGAGGGGGAGAGAGAGAGAAACACTGGGGGGAGAGAGAGAAACTCTGGTGGCAGAGAGAGAGAGAGAGAAACACTGGGGGGAGAGAGAGAAACACTGGGGGGAGAGAGAGAGAAACACTGGGGGCACAGAGAGTGAAACACTTGGGGGGGAGAGAGAAGCACTGGGGGAGGAGAGAGGACGAGAGAGAAACACTGGGGGGAGAGAAAGAGAGAAACACTGGGGTAGGAGAGAGAGAAACACTGGGGGGAGAGAGAGAGAGAAACCCTGGTGGAGAGAGAAAGAAACACTGGGGGAGAGAGAGAGAGACACTGGGGGGAGAGAGAGAGAAACACTGTGGGAGGAGAGAGAGAGAAACACTGGGGCGAGAGATAGAGAGAAACACTGGGGGGAGAGAGATAGAGAAACACTGGGGGGAGGAGAGCGAGAAACACTGGGGGGAAAGAGAGAGATAAACACTGGGGGGAGAGAGAGAGGGAAACACTGTGGGGAGAGAGCGAAACACTGTGGAGAGAGAGAAACAATGGGGAGAGAGAGAGAGAAACACTGGGGAGAGAGAGAAAAACATTGGGGAGAGAGAGAGAAAACGCTGGAGGAGAGTGAGAGAGAGAGAGAAACACTGGGGGGAGAGTGAGAAAAACTGGTAGGAGAGAGAGAGAAACACTGGGGGGAGAGACAGTGAAACAATTGGGGGAGAGAGAGAAGCACTGGGGGAGGAGAGAGGAAGAGAGAGAAACACTGGGGGGAGAGAAAGAGAGAAACACTGGGGTAGGAGAGAGAGAAACACTGGCGGGAGAGAGAGAGAGAAACCCTGGTGGAGAGAGAGAGAAACACTGGGGGAGAGAGAGAGAAACACTGGGGGGAGAGAGAGAGAAACCCCGGGGGAGAGAGTCAGAAACACTGGGTGAGAGAGAGAAAAACACTGGGGGGAGGAGAGAGAGAGAAAAACTGGGGGGAGAGAGAGAGAATCCCTGGGGGAGAGCGAGAGAAACACTGGGGGATAAAGAGAGAAAAACTTGAGGGAGAGATAGAGAGAGAAATATTGGGGGGAGAGAGAGATAGGAACACTGGGGAAGGAGAGACAGAGAAACACTGCAGGGAGAGAGAGAGAGAAACAATGGGGGGAGAGAGAGAAACACTGGGGAGAGAGAGAGAGAAAGACTGGGGGGAGAGAGAGAAACCCTGGGGGAGAGAGACAGAAACACTGGGTGAGAGAGAGAAAAACATTGTGGGGAGGAGAGAGAGAGAAACCCTGGGGGCGAGCGAGAGAATCACTGGGGGAGAGATAGAGAAAAACTGCGGGGAGAGAGAGAGAGAGAAACACTGGGGGGAGAGAGAGAGAGAGAAACAATGGGGGAGGAGAGAGAGAAACACTGGGGGGGGAGAGAGAGAAACACTGTGGGAGGAGAGGGAGAGAAGCACTGGGTGGACAGAGAGAGAAACACTGGGGGGAGGAGAGAGAGAGAAACACTGGGGGGGAGAGAGACAGAGAGAGTGAGAAACACTGGGGGGAGAGAGAGAACACTGGGGTAGGAGAGAGAGAAACACTGGGGGGAGAGAGAGAGAGAAACCCTGGGGGAGAGAGAGAGAAACACTGGGGGAGAGAGAGAGAAACACTGGGGGGAGGAGAGAGAGAAACAGTGGGGGGAGAGAGAGAGAGAAACACTGGGGGGGAGAGAGAGAGCGAAACACTGTGGAGAGAGAGAGACACTGGGGGGAGAGAGAGAGAGAAACACTGGGGGGAGGAGAGAGAGAAACAATGGGGGGAGAGAGAGAAACACTGGGGGGAGAGAGTGAGAGAGAAACACTGTCGGAAGAGAGAAAAACACTGGGGAGATAGAGAAACACAGGGGAGAGAGAGTGAGAAACACTGTGGGGAGAGAGAGAAACACTGGGGATAGAGAGAAACACTGGGGAGAGACGGAGAGAAACACTGGGGGGAGAGAGAGAAACTCTGGTGGGAGAGAGAGAGAGAGAGAGAGAAACACTGGGGGGAGAGAGAGAAACACTTGTAGGAGAGAGAGAGAAACACTGAGGGGAGAGAGAGTGAAACACTTGGGGGAGAGAGAGAGAAGCACTGGGGGAGGAGAGAGGAAGAGAGAGAAACACTGGGGGGAGAGAAAGAGAGAAACACTGGGGTCGGAGAGAGAGAAACACTGGGGGGAGAGAGAGAGAGAAAACCTGGGGGAGAGAGTGAGAAACTCTGGGGGAGAGAGAGAGAAACACTGGGGGGAGAGAGAGAGAAACCCCGGGGGAGAGACAGAGAAACAATGGGTGAGAGAGAGAAAAACACTGGGGGGAGGAGAGAGAGAGAAACACTGGGGGGAGAGAGAGAGAATCCCTGGGGGAGAGGGAGAGAAACACTGGGGGAGAGAGAGAGAAAAACTTGAGGGAGAGAGAGAGAGAGAAATATTGGGGGGAGAGAGAGATAGAAACACTGGGGAAGGAGAGAGAGAGAAACACTGCTGGGAGAGAGAGAGAGAGAGAGAGAGAGAGAGAGAGAGAGAGAGAGAGAAACACTGGGCGGAGAGAGAGAAACACTGGGGGGAGAGAGAGAGAAACAGTGGGGCCAGAGAGAGAGAAACACTGGGGGGAGTGATAGAGGAGCACTGCGGAGAGAGAGAGAGAGAGAGAGAGAGAGAGAGAGAGAGGGAGAAACACTGGGGGAGAGAGCGAGAGGAACACTGGGGGAGGAGAGAGAGAGCGAGAAAAACACTGGGGTGAGAGAGAGAAACACTGGGGGGAGAGAGAGAAACACTGGGGAGAGAGGGAGAGAGAAACACTGGGGGGAGAGAAAGAAAGAAATACTGGGGGAGGAGAGAGAGAGAGAAACACTGGAGGGATAGAGAGAGAGAAGCACTGGCTGGGGGAGAGAAACACTGGGGGGAGAGAGAGAGAAACACTGGTGGGAGAGAGAGAGAGAGAGAAACACTGGGGGGAGAAAGAGAGAGAGAGAAACACTGGGGAGAGAGAGAGAGAGAAACAATGGAGGGAGAGAGAGAGAGAAACACTCGGGGGATAGAGAGAGAAACACGGGGGGAAGAGAGAGAGAAACACTGTTGGGGGGAGAGAGAGAGAAAGAAACATTGGGGGAGAGAGCGAAACACAGTGGTGAGGAGAAAGAGAGAAACACTGGGGGAGAGATAGAGAAACACTGGGGGAGAGAGGGAGAAACACTGTTGAGAGAGAGAGAGAGAGAGAAACACTGCGGGGAGAAAGAGAGAGAGAGAAACACTGGGGGAGAGAGGGAAACACTGGGGGTAGAGAGAGAGAGAGAGAGAGAGAGAAACATTGGGAGGAGAGAGAGAGAAACACTGGAGGAGGAGAGAGAGAAACACTGGGGGGAGAGAGCGAAACACTGGGGAGAGAGAGAAACACTGAGGAGTGAGAGAGGGAAATACAGGGGTGAGAGAGAGAGAGAAACATTGGGGGGAGAGAGAGAGAAAAAAACACTTGGGGGAGAGAGAGAGAGAGAGAGACACTGTGGGGAGAGAGAGAGAGAGAAACACTGGGGAGAGAGAGAGAGAGAGAGAAACACTGGGGGGAGAGAGAGAGAGAAACACTGTGGGGTGGAGAGAGAGAAACACTGGGGAGAGAGAGAGAGAAACACTGGGGGGAGAGATAGAGAAACACTGCGGAGAGAGAGAGAGAGAGAGAGAGAGAGAGAAACACTGGGGGAGAGAGCGAGAGGAACACTGGGGGAGGAGAGAGAGATAGAAAAAAACACTGGGGTGAGAGAGAGAAATACTGGGGGGAGAGAGAGAAAAACTTGAGGGAGTGAGAGAGAGAGAAATATTGGGGGGAGAGAGAGATAGAAACACTGGGGAAGGAGAGAGAGAGAAACACTGCGGAGAGAGAGAGAGAGAGAGAGAGAGAAACACTGGCGGGAGAGAGAGGAACACTGGGGGGAGAGAGAGAGAAACACTGGGGGGAGCGAGAGAAACCCTGGGGGAGAGAGAGAGAAACACTGGGAGAGATAGAGAAAAACATTGTGGGGAGGAGAGAGAGAAAAACCCTGGGGGCGAGCGAGAGAATCACTGGGGGAGAGATAGAGAAAAACTGCGGGGAGAGAGAGAGAGAGAAACACTGGGGGGAGAGAGAGAGAGAGAAACACTGGGGGAGGAGAGCGAGAAACACTGGGGGAGAGACAGAGAAACACTGTGGGAGGAGAGAGAGAGAAGCACTGGGTGCACAGAGAGAGAAACACTGGGGGGGAGAGAGACAGAGAGAGAGAGAAAAACACTGGGGGGAGAGAGAGAGGAACACTGAGGGAGGAGAGAGAGAGACAGAGAAACACTGGGGTGAGAGAGAGAAACACTGGGGGGAGAGAGAGAAACACTGGGGGGAGAGAGAGAGAGAAACACAGGGGTGAGGGAGAGAGAAACACTGGGTGGAGAGAGGGAGAAACACTGGGGGCAGAGAGAGAGAGAGAGAGAGAAACACTGAGGGGAGAGAGAGAGAAACAATGGGGGGATAGAGAGAGAGAGAGGGAAAACTGTGGCGATGGAGAGAGAGAGAAA